>NW_024081947.1:0-245690 GCF_003009895.1 Hyaena hyaena | reverse complement strand
ATGAGCACTGAGTGTTATGTGGAAACTAATTTGACAATAAACTATTTGTGAAAAGAAAAGAAAAGAAAAGAAAAGAAAAGAAAAGAAAAGAAAAGAAAAGAAAAGAAAAGAAAAGAAAAGAAACTAGACCACTTTCCTACACCATACACAAAAATAAGCTCAAAATGGATTAGGGACCTCAATGTAAGACAAGAAACCATCAAAATCCATCTCTTTGATCTCGGCCTCAGCAACTTTTTAGTAGATATATCTCTGGAGGCAAGGGAACCAAAAGCAAGAATGAAGTATCATATCAGGACTTCATCAAGATAAAAACCTTCAGCACAGTGATGGAAACAATCAACAAAACTAAAAGGCAGACTATGGAATGGGAGAATATATTTGCAAATTACATATCAGATAACAGGTTAGTATCCAAAATCTATAAAGAACTTATCAAACTCAACACCAAAAAACAAATAATCCAGCTAAGAAATGGGCTGAAGACATGAATAGACATTTTTCCAAAGGAGACATCCAGATGGCCAACAGACAAATGAAAAGGTGCTTGACATCACTCATCATCAGTGAAATACAAAGCAAACCCACAGTGAGATACCATCTCATGCCTGTCAGAATGGCTAAAATTAGCAGCACAGAAAACAACAAATGTTGGCAAGGATGTGAAGAAAGGGGAACCCTATTACACTGCTGGTGGGAATGTAAACTTGTACAACCACTCTGAAAAACAGTATGGAGTTTCCTCAAAAAGTTAAAAATAGCAATACCCTACAACTCAGCAATTGCACTACTAGGTATTTACCCAAAGAATACTAAACTACTGATTCAAAGGGACACATGCACCCCAACATTTATAGCAACATTATCAACAATAACCAAATGATGGAAAGAGCCCAATGTCCATCACCTGATGAATAGATAAAAAGGATGTGGGGATATATATATATATATATATATAACAAAAAATGAAATCTTGCTATTTGCAATGATGTGCTAGAATATACTATGCTAAGTAGAACATGTCAGAGAAAGACAAATACCATATGATTTCACTCATATTTGGAATTTAAGAAACAAAACAGATGGCCATAAGGGAATGCAGGGAAAAAAAGAGGGAAACAAACCATAAGAGATTCTTAACTGTAGAAAACAAATTGAGAATTGATGGAGGAGAGGTAGGTGGGGGTGAGCTAAATGGGTAATATGTATTAAGGAGGCTCTTGTTGTTTTGAACACTGAGTGTTTTATAAGTGATGAATCACTAAATTCTACTCCTTAAACCAATATTGCAGTATATGTTAACCAACTAGAATTTAAATAAAAATTTGAAAAAAAAGAAATGTATTCACATTTTAAAAAGTGTATTTTTAAGAAGTCTTACTATTTTCAAAATCTGTAATAAATTCTAGTGCTAAGAAAGTGATCATTTTTTTCTTGTTTCAGTCACATCATCTATATATTGAGTTGCATAAGATCTTTTCAAAATGGCTTTAGACACAGAAGAAAGCAACTTCAGGTGTAAGTTAAAAAATTCTGTAAAACAAAGTACCCAAAATTCAGCAGCTTAAATATATATTTATTATATCCTTTAAAATTGTGCAAATTTACTTTCCAAAGTACTTATCTAAAACTCCATAAATGCAAAAATTGTGTCATTAAAAGTGAATTTATTACTGTTTTATCTATTTTTCTATTATTTATATAATGAGGGCAATACTAATATGTAACTCAAAGCTGCATTTAGTTTCACATCCATTGCATTAATACAGCTTGTTCTGTGTTGATCATGAATCAACTGATGTAGCTAGATTTTTTCTAGTATGGACTAGTTTTGCTTATTCATCTACAGGTCATCTAGGGGCTTTGCTTTAAGCTGTGGTTGGCTAAGACATCTTAGCTGGGCAATGTTGATCCACATGCCAGGCAGATGTATCCTTCTTATAGTAATGGAGTTACAAGAAAGGAAGTAGAAACATATAATGCCTCTCAGGCCTCAACTTTGAATTAGCATAATATTACTTTCTCTTCATTCTTTTGGCCAAAATCCCTCATGTAGCAGAACTAAAAATAAAAGGGTGGGAAAATAAGGTAGCCCTTTCATTGAGAAGAACTACAAAGGCACATGACAAAAGGCTTTAATACTGTCAGGAATAAAGAAGTAGGGTCAATAATGTATCCCATCACATTTCCTTCTTAATTTTGAAGCACTGATTTTTCCTCAAATTATAGCTGCACATTTCACAAAACAAAAGCATTATTTGTTTGTTTGTTTAGAGTTAGGTTGGAAATTTTGTCACTATAGACACTATACAACTAAAATGAGCTTATTAGTGGCACTGTAAAATCATTCAAGCCTTATAAGGTAGCAGTAAGATTTCTATGATGCAATGAAGTATAAACTTTCCGTTTTCCCACAATTAATGAAAAAATACGGAATGTTTCCTTCCATGGCTTTTTGGCAACTCATTTCTCCCTTTTATTGGAAGTTTGGGATTTCTAAGTGTTAGTCTGTAAATTTATAATTGCAAACAATTAAAGTCCCAAAGAGTATTAATATATTAATTACTCTGTTTTCTACATTAAGAGGCCAGTGTTATTAGTGTATAGTTGAAAGTCCCATTTGCTTCTATGTTCATATATTAACCTGGCCTACCTCTTTGGCTCTATATTCTCCAAAGAATAGCATCATCTATTGATAGTTGCTTTGTGAATAAAAAAGGTATTCTCCTAAGGTTATAAAAATAGTCAGCTAAATGGAAAAAATCAAGAAAAAGTTCCAATTATAAAAACATGTAAATGACTTGATCTTTTTTTATATTTAGTATTGTATAGTTATATAATGAATCCAGATTTGTATCTTTTAAAAGCAGGCCATGGCTCATTATGTATATTTACGTTAATAGGTTAAGGTCAGCATTTCAAAATTTTTATGGAATGGAATGGAAAAAAAAGGAATAGAACAAAAAGAAAGCATCGCATTCACTGTCCATAGTCATAGTAAGAACTTATGAAAACTGTTGCTTCAGTTTTTATGTGTGTGTGTCACATAAATATAATAACCAGTAACAGCATGGGTGCATATGAAAAATTCTCTGGTTCATCTCTCATTTTCAAACCAGAAAAATAAATTGTATGGTTTAAATGAAAGTATACAGAAAATGAAATCTTACAGGTTTCCCTCATGTTATTTCCTCCATTAACATATTTCAATAACTGCAATTCTCCATACTGCTTAGTTTTTCTAAAGCCTAGCCTTAAATCCTTCTTGCTATGTAGATAGGGCTTTAGACCAGTTCTAATAACTAGGTACATTTTTGTGTACAAGATATTTGTGGAGTAGATACTTAAATTTGAATCCTGCCGAATTATTGATAACTTGTCATGTTGGAATATTGAGAGTTTGGTTCTTCTCCCATCTACTTTCACCTAGTGTAATACACTTTCACCTAGTGTATTACAGAGTACAGGGTTTTAGATGGCCACCTGAAAGGCCATACAGCTTACGGAGTTGTATAAAACATCATTCTCTAGACAGTTAATTCAGAGAAACTCTTTGGTGTAGTGAAAAGATAACAAGGCTAGGAATCGATGAGTCTACTCGCAGGTTCCAGATTTGTTCCTTGTGTCTCAATGTACAATGTAGACAATACTGCACTAACCATAGGATCATCATGAGACTCAAAACAATCTATGAGAACATCTTTAGTAAATTCTAAAGTACTTTAAAAATGATTTGAAGATAACAATTTTGGTATTGAATGTATTGTAAGAGTAAGCATATTGAAACAGGCTTTGGCTGACAGCAGTGACTGAGAATATCAAGTTTAACAAATAGCTTCCGTCAATTTATCACCTTAACAGTGGAGATTGAAGAGCCAGGCCAGATAGTGATTAATGCTGGAGGAATAACTCCTTCTAAGGTAATCTGGAAGTATAAGATAAGGACATAAACCAGATTGTTAAGAAATCTGGGACAAGTTTTTGCTTTATTGCAAATACATATACATACCCCTTAGTTTGGCCAAATGGGGAATATTAAATTATTTACAATTGAGAAGCAGTGCTTGATAAGGGATAAACTTTATTTTAAAGATTAGCATGGCAATTTGAACTAAATAATTCATTTTATTTTGATTTGACCCTTAGGCGAAGCAATATCCTAAATAAAATGTCTAGTTTTTGGGAGACTGGGTGGCTTAGTTGGTTAACTTAATCAGCTCAGGTCATGATTTCACTGTTAGTTCAAGCCTTGCTGTGAGTTCTGCACTGACAATGTGGAGACTGCTTGGGGTTTTCCTTCTCTCCCTCTCTCTCTCTGCCTATCCCCACTTCTGCTCTCTCTCTCTCTCTCTCAAAATAAATAAACTTTTTTTTTAAAAAAAAGTCCAGTTTTCTGTTTCTCAAGACAAAGGAACTAAAAATATGGCATAGTTATTTATTTTGATTAATTTATGTTAGCCTTAAAATGCTTCCTTTGTTTTTATATAAAAATGTTTATTTTATTTTGGAGAGACAGTGTATAAGTGGGGAGGGGCAAAGAGAGAGGGTGACAGAGGATCTTAGCTGGCTTTGCGCTTCTAGGCGCCCCAGTTTTAAAATACTTCCTATATGGTATCATCACAATAATCTTGGAAAGGACATTCCATAACAAAGGGAACTTAGAAAGCCATCTCTTTTTTAGAATTGCACCTGAGTCATAGCTAATAGACCACCAGAGGATGCCACATAATTCCTTGTACTCCCTATCACCACGTGTATTGAAATCTATATGTGATCGGATACTTAAATTAATTATCATGCCCCCTTCTCGGCTTTCAGTATAAGCTCAATTCAAATTAGCAGTTACTATAAAAGTCATTTGAGACTAAATGCTTCAAGTTGTAATTATATTTAGCATCTCTGAGTGGAAGGGACTTCTGGCAAAGCAACCATAGCTAAGTGTAACTTTGCATTCTCTGCACCCCATCCCTAAACTATGGTTATATCTCTGGTTAATTTCCACTCTCCTCCCCTTCCTCATTTGGGGTCTCACTTATGTGCTACCCTTTCACTACACAACATAGATATTTGTGACTGAGTGATGCTTGATTTCACATATAGATATGGCTTTCATCTTATTCGTAATTATCTTTTCTAGGCACTGAGGAAAGCACTATTTCATTAATATTTCCGCTAGACTAAATAATTATATGATGGATTGCAATCTACTATCTAGATTCAGGGATTGAGTCCAATTATAGGTGAAATTGGAGGTTATTCACTCAAGTAATCTACCAGTAAGTAGGATACCAAATGAATTTTCTTTGCTTTTGATGAGTGTCTGCTCTGTGTTTTTGTGTGCATCATTTTATATATTAGTCAGAGTTTGAGGGGAAGTACAGCATCAAATTTATGGTAACAGCAGTTTTCTTTAAAGCATATCAACAGAGATGAATTGGCAGATTTTGATTCACCATCTTTTATACAATATTGCCCTCTATGGGAACCTAAAATATTGAAGATTTTAGCAGGATGATAAGTATATTCTTTGATGTACTTCTATGGTGATCACATGCTTCTTTTTCCCATCTTAATTTAATTGCTGGGCTCTTCCTTACCCTCAAAAAGATATAAACAGCTGAGCTGGCAAATAAATTTATCATTTCTTTATTATGAAATGTGTTTAAGTATTACTTTACTTAATTTGTTACATAACTTGTTTTGCTTCTCTTAATTTATTTTATATTACATTCAAGTATTTGTTTTGTTCTTTTAGTAAAATATCTCTATCTTCAGAGTACCGCATCTATTTCCAGTTAATTTATAACTATTTTATGTATGATAACTACTATTCAGAAAGAGAAAATTTGAATTATAGCAATAAAATAATATGATATTTATTATAATATAGAAGATAGACAAATAATATTACATGCTGGAGAATTTAGAAGTGACAATGCCATTCTTTTCATTCAATAAACACAAATTAAATATTATATATAATATTAACATTTAAGGAAGAAAAGATTTTATTCCTACTAAAACATTTTTATTCATGAGTAATATTAGAGAGATTTTAAAAACATGGGTTTCAAATGTAAAACTAATCTCAGCTCTTTTTAATCCATGGGAAATTGCTTTATAATGCATCTTTGCATCTTTGTTTTGAAATTAGTTATTGCCTCAATTGTGGAATATAGAACTGGTGTGATGGTTGCATTGTAAATACATTTATATGCAAAATCTTAGTGCACCCCTTTCCCATTTTCTGACTCTGAGTTGCCACCATTTGTCCATTCATTCATTCATTCATAAGTTTTTTTTAAGTGCAAATATCTATTCTGTGCAATGGCACTGCTCCAAGTATTGAGGATATAAATCTCAAAAGAAAAAAAAAATATCTCTATCTCCCAAAAGCAAAGACTTTGTTGCTGAGATTATAATTGAGATCCAAAATTAGTGTATGTCTTATGGTGAGCATAGCATAACATACAGTTGTCATGTCACTATGTGGTACACCAGGTACTGATGTAATATTGTGTGTCAACTATACTTCCATTTAAAAAAATAGTGTGTGTGTCTGTAAGACAGATAATGATGGTAATATAGAGTTGTATACCTAACCACTAGCTGGTTACAGAAGGTATCTCTGGGCTTATAAATTATGCAGTACAGCCTAACTGGGCATTGTAACTCATATGTTTACTTGTATCACCTTTCAAGTACAAAGGAGACTTTCAAATATTGCTGACTAACTTTCAAACATCATGTTCTTATATGACTGCATGCAACTAACTCTCTCAACGCCACCCTTCTAAAATACATGGCTATACTGAAACCAAATGGAAGAAAGACTGGGAGCATCCAGTGAATTATCCCAGAGTGATAATTTAGAGCAAGGCATTGGATCTAACAGGACAGAAACTGATTTGCAAAGGCTTGGTGAAACATTAAGATTTCCCATGCTGATCAGAGCATTAGCAGAAGTAGCTCATAAATGAGATGCCTTTCCCCAAAGGACTGTAGCAGACAGAAAACAAATGATATTGGGATACCTAAGATAGCAGGACTTTGCTAACAGATGAAACAAAGTACCGTCTATGACTGAAAGGGTTTTTACAAATTTATCATCATGATACTAGGATTCTGGTCCACAGTATATTTTTCACTTTGAACATTTGGGACTTTAAATTAGAGGATTTAAAATGACTGGATTTGTAAGACCTAACTCAAAAGGAAATTATCATTAAAGCACAATAAAAATTTTAGCAAACACATTACAAAGAAAAGAAAAAGACAAAGAAAGTGAAACTGCCTATTGTAGATACCCCATTCATACTGAAGCACTCTGTGGTATTTAAAGATTCTCCTCTGATAAGAAACTCCCATTGGAGTGTGGCCTAATTAATATACTTTATAACCTCTAACCACCTTCATGTAGCTCAAAAGAGAAATTTACTGAAAATTTCATAGCAGCAATCAGATCATGGAATAATTATAAATTTAGTTTCTACCGTCTCCTCTCCTCTCACCTCACAAGGGTGTCACTAGTGTGCTACCCTTTCATGAATTGTGTGATTCGATGATGTTTTGGCCAACATCTGCTATTTATTAAAAATCATGTTCCTTTAGGCAGTTGTCAGCCAAACTGGAATTGGACTATTTAGATTGTTTTTCCCTCACTTGGCCCATCTAGCTTTGCATCTTCAAAGGATTTATTTGAAGCATTAGCATGCTGATTTCTCTCTTGCTAAAACAATGCACTATAGTGATACTGGCAAGAAGATTCTTTCTTCCATCCTGAGGTTACCATTTTTTTTCTCACTCAGTAATTTGCTAACAAGAGATCCAGATGTGTAATAAGATAACATTTAAGTCTGTCTGGAGTGTCTGTTACATAAGTAAAGCTATATGACATTACTTTCTTTTCACCATGTATATGATTTGTATGAAGCAAAGCTGATTTTATGTTCCTTTCTCACAGTTCACATCTGAGTAGTTACTTGCAGAAGGGTTTCTCCCTGCTCCCCTTGAAAAAAAAAGACAAAAAACAAAAAGTTTTTGTATTAGTCACTCATAGCTCAATTAGAGGCTTTTCTCCCTGCAGGCATAAACTTTGAACATAGCAGTTTCTTTTATTCATGCTTTTTTCTTTAAAAAAGAGTTAGTAAGAGCCTTTTGTGTTAGCTGGGACAACTAGAAAGTTGCTTATGGCAGAGAAAGAAGAAAGGAGAAAGGAAAGGAAAGGAAAGGAAAGGAAAGGAAAGGAAAGGAAAGGAAAGGAAAGGAAAGGAAAGGAAAGGAAAGGAAAGGAAAGGAAAGGAAAGGAAAGGAAAGGAAAGGAAAGGAAAGGAAAGGAAAGGAAAGGAAAGGAAAGGAAAGGAAAGGAAAAGAGAGATAAAAGAAGGAGGGAAGGAGAGATGGAGGGAGGAAGGAATGATAGAAACAGGACAGAACATGGAACCATGGTAACAGAATCCTATATGCATAAACCTTAGTAGCTTAAATTGTAGATTAAGTTAATTGTATTTATTCAAAATTGTCATTTCTTCAGAATTAAGGAAGTGAAATGAAACTTGGTAAAATGAAAACGTATATTTAAAAGCATAATATCTTCTATTTATAATGTGTACCTGCATGTGAAGGTTTTTTTAATAGGAATTACAAGGTACTTGAGAATAATTCTTTAGCATTTTCTTTGTAAATTTCTATTTATTTTAGATGCATGCCTTTAGTAGCAACAACAAAAGTTAATGATAAAAAATAGCAAATAAGAATTTTAGAAAGTCTTAATTATGCTGAATGTGTCTGCAGTCATATTTTTATTAGTAGATATAATTACCTTCTGACTTTGCTTGTGAAAATGAATTGACTCTAAATGAGTTTCCTTTTTCAATAAACAAGCTTGATTTTGTTTTCTGTTTCTTCTCATGAATAAATAGGCACTGATACATACTTTACATGTCTTATGTGCATTTTAAGTGGGTATTATAGAATATTTTTGAAGTTTTTCATCTTTAAAATTTCAAAAACATGCATATGATACATTTTTTTGAACTTTAAGGAAACTCAGTTGAAAACAGAAAGAGGCTTTGATAGCAATTGAATTAAAAATATGAGGTGCTTCAAAAGTGTATTAGTTAAACAAATTCAATTCATTTTAATAAGGATCATTGATGATTGGCATATCTCTGGTCCTATTTGTTAATAGACACCTCATGGATTGTGAAAAGAAAAATAATAGAATTCAACCATGAGCACTTCGGCAAATGATTTGCATAATGTGTATTATCACAAGCTGTTTAGATACATACTACATTTGACCTTATGTGCAAGGCCCTAAATTGTGAACACAGGTAAAGTGCTTAAAAATCACTTTAAAAAATATTTTCCCTATATTCTATTGCACAAAACATTTCTTTCTAGAATCACTCATGGTCATTTGTTTCATTTCCTCTACATAATAGATTAGGAAATTGAAAATTTAATAATTTCATAAATAAGTGGTTTTTAATCATGAGAAAATACAATATACAAAGAAAATTATGAGAAAGCTACTCAAGGTAATTTGGGGATTATTTTACTTTTATTGTTAATATGAGTAGTGTGAATGTTTCCAACTTTGCCTAGGAGTATTAAGGAAAGCAGTTTGTGGTTGGTTTCCATCATTTTTACATATGTATATCTGGTGGGTCCCGCTGCTCCCGAGATTTAGTTTATTTTTGAATAAATTATGAAAAAGAACCCTATACTTTTTCTTTCCTACCATTTTTTAAAATCAGAATCTCAGATAGTTTTGTTTTTAACAGATATCTAAAGTATTTTATGCTAGAGTTTTATGTTAAAAATATCTTCCATTAATATTATATATAATGCTTTTACATTGTCAAAATGTTTTCACTTTAATATTCTATTCACTCCAAATAATAATGTGTGTTTGTTTAGCTACAAACATTGTTTATAGAATAATACTAGAGAAAAAACTGATCAGGAGCACCTGGGTGGCTCAGTTGTTAAGTGTCCAACTTCAGCTCAGGTCATGATCTCACCGTTTATGGGTTCAAGCCCCCTGTCGGGCTCTGTGCTGGAGAGCTCAGAGCCTGAAGCCTGTCTTGGGATTCTGTGTCTCCCCCTCTCTCTGACCCTTCCCTCCTCATGCTGTCCCTATCTCTCTCTCAAAAATAGATAAAACATAAAATTTTTTTTAAATGAGAAAAAACTGATCAACAAGTTTCACTTGTAATAAAAAACCAAGCATGGTTATCATCGGTGCTGAGGATGTAAATCTTATTCCATGCTTTAATGCCATGGTTTTGTGATCAGATTCACTGTATTGTCATTTATATGCAATAACGGAAAGTACTGTAATAAAGTAGCATTCTTTATTGAGTTATAAAGTAGATATATATTAATAGGATAAAGAACTCTTAAATATTTAAAACAGTCTTCCTTTTCATGGTTGTATAGCTAAAACAAGAATGATGACCAAACTTAAATAAACAAAGAGGCATTATTAGTATGAGAAGCTACATAAAATGGAAAATCTTCAATCAGCTTTTTAATTTATTTTATTTTGTTTCTCAACAGTTAGTACTGGCTGTAGTTCATTAGTGTTCTACTAATGTTTTTTTAGACATCATTGAAATATTTAACTGCAATATATCCATTTGAATTTTGAAATGTATCACTATGGACATTCTGATTTGATCTTCCAATGAACTTTTGCATTCCAAAGACTCTTATAAAAGAGAAAGTAGTTCCTGGACTCTTCTTCTAGGTATTTTAAAATATAAAGTTTTCCCTTCTTATACTTCCAGCCTGTATATCTGAAAAAAATTGCTGTCACACAATCTATGATCTACTAGTGATGGTCTTTGTAGATTATTTAAAAAACTGGTAGACATTCTTTTAAATTTGCTAGATTTTTTTTCAATCTCCTGTCCAGCATAAGTGTACAACCATCTGTCCCTCAAAACCTTGTGCAGTACAATAACACTAGTAGCACTACGTGCATTAATATTATTCATCCAGAAGACCACATCATCAATAAATGCTGTGTTTTTGAGGGACACCCCTTCCCCCACCAATCTGCAACATAAAAGAACATACTGGAAGGGTCAATGATACTGCCCCAGTAATTCAAGTAGAACTGTTTATAATCAATGACACACATGTATGAACCAAAAGGGTATTTGGGTTTGAGAAAAGTTTGCAGCTCCATTCTCTAACCTATAAGGGATTTGGGCTGAATTGAATTAGCTCATCTTATTCCACTAATTTAAATGGTGGAGATTAAAAGAAAGTACCAAAACAAGAATAGCCCCAGGAATCATGCAGCTTAATATGAAGAAATACACTTGAAAGTAGTTTACTTTTATCATGTATGTTTTTGAATGAAGTTCAAAAAACTTTACATAAAGCAAATAAATGTAATTGATGTCTCTGAGTTAATATGAGTTACAACGAAGGACAGGTAATCTTCATCTTATATTGCCAAGAAGAAAAATTAGACATGGAGACAATGATTTTTTATTCATGTTGGGAATAGAAAGGAATCTTTACATGACAATTTACCTAAGCTCATGAAACAATCTATACAACACACACACACACCACACACACACACGACTACTTATCTTTTACCATTTCTTATGGTCTGAAACATTATTATTAAATTTTAAGAGTATGTAGCTCATTGCTATTTCTCCAAGTGTCGTACTGCTCATCACTGGCTTTTATTGAATTGATAATTCTTGTGTTTGACTGGCACACATTTACCACAGAAAACCCTGCCTTGAACTTTTCATTTTTACCCAATAGATTCTTTTGGTCCAGTGTCATAGCTGCAAAGTGGAATTCTACTCCCGAGCTTCTTAGGATATAGTCCAACTGTACAATGAAAGATTATGCAAATCCTCAAGGAGCATCTAATCAATCACCTCGGTGTGAGAGGAATGCAGCTGATCGCTGAATTAGCTTCTGTTGGAACGTATTCATGTGTAACATCCCACTGACCGCGTGACAGCACAACAGCTCCAGGTCCTTGAAAGTCTTGAGGATGATTAGCTGAAGGAATTGGCGGTTTCTGCCAATCATAATCCGGCAGGGCTGCCTTTATAGTTCTGGAGATGCGAGAGAAAGAGGGAGGGAGGGAAGGACCGACTACAAGCTAAGCAAGAAGCACAGCAGCAGTAGCAACAGCGGAGCAGAAGCAGCTGGTATTCCGGTGATTAAATAGTTCTCATAGCCTTTTTGCTGTACTAGGTCCGCTCCCTGGTGTAATTCTCGTGTCCAAGGAGGAAGCTGCATTTTAACGGTGTGCTGAACAGAGGTTTGAATCATTCCAGCTGGCTGCTTGTTTTGAAAAGGACAATGTGTGTATAAATAAAAAGAGACTCTGCTGGAAGAGTTCAGATACTAGGATTGGAGCTAAAAAAGCGCTCTTGGAATATTGTTGAGGCAGATTGTACGAACTGAAAGCTCCTTCTAATTAACCTGGAGCCAAGTGAATCTGAATACTGGATATCTCACTTTCTAACTCGGGATAAATTCAAGTTAGGATAAGAAACAATATTGAAATGCTTCTCTAGGTAAGTTATTGCTTAATTTGCTGAAACTGAGGTGTGTACAATAAATGAATATATGTTGCTTAGCAATGTAAACAAGTGGAACACAATAAAGTTTTATTTATGAAAGATTTATGTAGAAAGAGATAGCAGTTTTAGACCAAATTCAGTCTCTCTTTTCAGCATGTGTGTGCTTCTCTGTCATTACTCGTTGTAGAAGTTATATTTGCACTATAAATGGAAAATACAGTCCTGCCTAAAAAAGGAGATAGGACCTGAAATATTTTAAACTGTTGTCAGAACATTTGCAGAAGAAACAACTCACTTGATAACAATTTTAGGCTTTCATACTGAAAATGCCCATTTTACAAACTCAGCATCCAAACTGTGTGGTTATAAATGTTTCCCTGAAAAGCGTTACTGAAAACATGGCATTCAAATTGCTCAAGATGGGAACTCCTCTCTTTGGGACCTAAGGCTTATAAGCATGCTCTGTTCTAATGGTCTGCTTTAGAAAAACAGCTGTCACAGACATTTGAAATTGTAGGATACAGTCATAAATTGCTTTTAAAGAAAGAGATGGTTTCCTCCTTGGTCCTATTACAAAAGAAAAATAAATTCTTTGAACAATGTATGTCATATGCCATAAGCATAAATTCCCTGGAGAACAAAAACAGCTTTATGCTATACCTGTAAATACCTCCAAATTCCTCATACACAGAATAAGTGGGAAAATAAGAAATGATTTAAATCTGGTATTTTTTTATCCCTTCCAATATTTTTGTTAGAGAAAGCCAAATAAAAAGGAAACCAT
The DNA here is from genome assembly GCF_003009895.1 of Hyaena hyaena. Taxonomy (NCBI): domain Eukaryota; kingdom Metazoa; phylum Chordata; class Mammalia; order Carnivora; family Hyaenidae; genus Hyaena; species Hyaena hyaena. The sequence goes on along the minus strand of NW_024081947.1, from coordinate 232,331 downwards.
AAGCCTGTATTTTCTTTATAATTTGTCTTGATTAATAAGATACTGTATTTTTCAGTTATCATAATGATATTTTCAAGTAATTATATAGTTTATTATGATAGGGTATGTATACTATAAGTTCTAACAAAGCTGTGAAAAAGTTGCAGTAGTTTATACTTTATTATGGCTTTTCCAAACTCACCTTTTCTTGCTTTCATGATGTCTTCTATCAGAATATATTTCATCAACTCAAGATCATAAATGTTTAAAGTAAATTACATACACAGTTATTGATTGTTTTCATAATGATTTTAGTAATTCACTTTCTCTTCAACTTCATGGTTCAAATACTGAGCTTCTTGTCACAAAAGGAAATGAATGAAGACAAGTTACTGCAATTGGTTGAATTTCTCCAAAACTAGGAGACAATTATTTCTTCCCCTACAGAATCAAAATATTTTTATTTATACAAAAATAATAGTTTTAATTTCTTCTATTAAAAGTATGCCAGCTATTTTCAGATGCCAGGCTGGTACTATGTTGGTCATGATTTTTTTTCATGAAGCAAATGTAGGTAGAGAATTTAAAGTCTAAACAGTTTATACCTTCCACTGGAATTCACTAAAAAAATAAATAATTAATAAGGAAAATATGTTTTCTACACAACATTTATCTCAGTAGAAAAATGGGTATTTAATACCATTTAACATCTGCTATGACATTGTTATAGTAACAAATCCTATGAATATTTACCTTATAATAACTAATATCACATAGTACATACATTGATAGAAGTCTCATAAGCTAAGAGATTTTTAGAAATTGAACATTGAACAGAATGGTCTTTTCTTTTTTTACTGCATCTTAATGATAATAGGTCATAACTAAGATTGATGCTTAGAAAAGTTTTTGAAAAAATTATAATGTGTATGACTTAATATTTATTACATGAAAATAAACTTTAGGGAGAAAATGTAGATGAAGTTTACAATCTCTGACATCATTCTTAAACTACAAAAAGACAACTAACTGGAATTTAAGTAAAAGCATTAAAAAAAAACTTCATAAGGATTTTAATAATTTTCTTTTCAGTAAACTTGCAAACTTACATAAATTGCATTATTATCTAAGAAATGTGCCTATTTCAATGATTTCCTTAAATACCAAAATGAAGGAAAGGGAGACTATTTTATACATAAATATTTAAAATCATAATTTGGAATTTATATTTGATAACCAAAACAGAGTTACATGTCTATATATGTATTCACCTCAAAAAAGGACTGTCTTATATATTTTATCTGAGTATTAAAACTGTTATACTTGTTCTCTTCTCCTTCTCAAAAAAATCATTCTGTAATCAGATTTAAAGAAAAGTTAGTTTATTACTTCAACTCTCAATGCTAATCTTTCTTCTAAAAGATGCTAATAAAAATACTTCTGAATCAGTATAATATTTGCCCTCAATAGGTCTAGTTGTTTATACGATACTCTTGCACATTCTGTTTGAGTGGGCAAAGTGCCGTTGAGGATAAAATCCAAAGATCAAACTTTCTGTGCTTCTCTGAGTATCAACTACTCAGGGAGAAGAACAGAGAAGCATTTAGCATGCTTTGTTCAAACTAGAAGATTCTAGCTGGTGCCTGCCTCTCCAGATTAGGAAAGCAGCTAGGGAAACTTACAAAAAAAAAAGCTAGAATATCAGCCCTGGCAGGAAGCCAAGACAGAGAAGCTGTGTACCCAGAAGGCTAATTCTTTCTGGGCTGAAATTCATTGATAATGCATTCTGTTTAAAGTCTAACCTGAAGTAACTTTTTTTTCCTCTAAAACAAACTATAGGATATTAAAGGACAAATATGCTTTTTGACTAGACTAAAATTTTCAAATAACAAAGTTTTCTTCTTTATAAAGTTTGCTCTAAGGAAAAATGTAAATAAACCTAACAGAAACTCTTGTCAAATACAGTTTATACCTAAGAGCAGAGAAGGAAATAAAAATGAGATGCATATCTTAGTAATGGCAGAGTAATTTAGAGATGCCACATATAGATATGTGTCCAGAGGAAGAAATGGAAAGTGTTTATGAAAGCAACTGGCTTAGTAAAATTTACAATAAAAGGTAACATACTAAAACTGTTCTAGTATATTCCTTGCAAAGCTAGACAACAAAAAAGAAAGTTAACTTTCAGCCATCATGTACTCCAAATTACTAGGAAAAAGGGAAACTATGTTGTCTGGTGATTTATTTTAAGTTTATGAAGTGAGAGAAATGGGTCAGGTGTCAGACATAATGCTACTGCCTTTAACCATCATTGAATAACATTTAGCCAATGTTTTCTTTAACACTTCAGGAAACTTTCAGCTATGCTGTTACAGAGAGTGTTAAATGCACTCTTTTTTAAGTTATTTTCAGTAAGCCTCAGAAAGTAGAGGTGTCAATTGCAATTCAGAACTTTTATAAATACAGTCTTATTTCCAAGCTTCCTTTATCTCAATTTTCTAAGGAATGCTATCACATCCTAGAGTTGATAAACCTAAAGTTTCTTTTAGGATAATATTGAATTGATGATAGATTGTCCCAAATGCCAAAATAGTCTGATAATGAAATTCAAATACATCAATGGCTTTGTACATTTCAAAACAAATAGATATTTTTAAAGTTGTGAATAGTGGGGCATCCAGCTGGCCCAGTTGGTAGACATGTGACTCTTGATCTTGGGGTTCTAAGTTTGAGCCCCATGTTGGGTGTAGAGATTACTTAAAAATAAAATCTTAAAGTGTGAATAGTAACTTACTCTCTATTCCTACTGATGAAAATGTTTTCCTGTGTAACTTGATTTATTTATTTCCTTTACCTTCTAATAATTTATTTATATTCATGATCATCCATATAATTCAGGCCATGAAAAATTTATAACAAAACAACCTGAATATAATAAACTAAATATTGTCTTTCAAGTGACTCATTAAGGAAATTTCCATATATAGACTACTTTACAAGTATTTTTTCAAAACATATACTTAAGGAGGGGCCCCTGGGTGGCTCAGTCATTTAAGCATTCAACTTCAGCTCTGGTCATGATCTCATGGTTCATGGTTTCAAGCCCAGCGTTGGGCTCTGTGCTGACAACTCAGAGCCAGGAGCCTGCTTCAGATTCTGTACCTCCCTCTCTCTCTGTCCCTCCCTCACTCACACTCTGTTTTTCTCTCTCTCAAAAATAAATAAACATTAAAATAAAGAGATACACTTAAGGATACTTTATTAATACTGAATGGCAATCATGATTAATTAATTAGAATTAAGGAAATATGTGAGAAGAAAATGAAGGTTAAAAAGACTATGTTTGAATACTTGAGAACATAAATTGATGATGGACTCAAGGTATTTTAGAAACAATGATAATTCCACTTAAATTGCTGAATTGGGATTTCTGTACCAAACTCAATTTTACACTTCTTAGAAATTATTGAAAAGAAATAATTTGAAATATTTGAAAAGTTCAATAGAGCCAACTTTTAGTAAGCCAACACACACACACACACACACACACACACACACACGTAAACATTTCTTTTTTTTCCCTCCAAGCTAAAAGACAGTCAGTTTTTCAGATATTCTGTATCACATGAACTTGTGTTGTGCTTTATTTAAAATATTAAACCTCATCATTAAAAGTCTTTAATAAAATTTATCTTCAGTCATAACCTTGTGGAAGTGGAAAGTCAACTGGCCAAGTTCAATATGTTTAAGCAATAAGTAAATGTAGATCTATTTCACTTGCTCCTTTCTTTTCTTTCTTTTTCTTCTTTTCCTTCTTTCCCTTTCCTGCCTTTCTTTTCCTATTCCTTTCTTCTTTCTCTCATTCTCTCCCCCCTCCCTTTATCCTTACTTATTTTCCTTCTTCCTACCTTTTCTCTGTCCTTCCTTCTTCCCTGTTTTCCTTCCTTCATCCCTTCCTTTCTTTTCTCTCTTCATTTTTGTCCCATAAGTATAAATGCTATTTTGCAAAGTCCTGGAGCAAACCACTCACATTTAGCATAGCAATGATTATTTCTCTAATGGCCTGGTTAGAACATGGGAGTATGTGGGGAAAAATGCATGTGCAAAGTGGGTAAAATATACTGAACAATAGAAAAAAGGTAAGCGGGGATGGGAAATTCTTGTCAAAGAAGTAGTGATTTCAACCTGAAAATATTGGCTGTTCTCCCACCTAAGAATTTCCATTTAATTTACTAAATTTTTTAAGTAGAGTCATTTTGCTCACTTTCCATATACTTCCCTTTCATTGGCAGTGGAATTTTTTTCATGCAGTAAATGCAGCTTAGTGCCAAAAATAAAACAATAATAAATGTAAATAATCCTTATATTGATATTTTAAATCCCAATAAATCATTTTTATATTTAGTAGTTTAAACATAGCATTCATATGCAGCCCAAAGGCTGACTGCTATTCTAATGGAAGAAAGAGCGAGAAGGGAAAACTGTTTTGCACATTAACATGCTTTGGCTTGACTCCATTCCTGAATCAGAAATTCAATTGTAGACTGCTGATCCACAGGATTTGTCATATTTCATAAGACATCTCAGAAGAGTTCTTCTCGAGGTACTGAATAGTCTTTCACACCTACATAAAAATAATTTAAACCTCAGAAATAAATATAGCTTCACTAAGGATTAATACAAGGAAAAGAAACAGATGCAGAGATGCATATGCTCTTGTGAACATGTATAAAAGTCTATTTATTAAAGTGCAAATAAATAATGAGAATTAAAATTAAAATTTTGTTTCCCAATCTTTCTCTAATAGTTATGTCATTCCAACTAAGATTTCACATGTTATAATAAGTAAAATACAACACAGGCAGTCATTTAAAAATTATACTTAGTAATTCAGATATTGTGATTCCTGATAGCTTGTGAAGCTGCTTTCCTTGGAATAAGGCATTTCCTTAATAACCACAAAAATGATGCTCAATTGGTCAATCGAGGTTGACCTCACTTTAGTAGTTAGGTTACTCTATTTTTCCATCTGGACATATCTTTAACTTTAAACAGAGAAAATAGCTTTTCATCTTTGTTCAATACTGTCTATAATGATAATGATAATATTATTAGCTATTATTTTTAATATGTACCAGACACTATTCAAGCTTTCAGGAGGCTTATATTCTGGGGAGGGGGAAGGGGAAGGGAACAGGCAGTAAACAAATAAAGATGGTGTGATAGAGCTGTAAGTACTATGAAGATGAATAAACCAAGGTTGTGGTTTAAAGGGTGTTAGTGAAAGCCAGAGAGCTGGTCAGTAAAATACCTTTCTGATAAATTGATACTTGGAAAACCTATTTAAAAGTTACATACCAAACTGATAATATTGCTTAAATCTTCTAGAAAAATGTGATGAGGTGCAGCAACTTTCTGTAATATGCTAGCTGACAAGCTGAATTTTTATTCTACCGATTGATTATTATCTTCAATTCCAGGAAATTGTGTGGTAGAGTTTAGAATATGGCACACTGTTTAGTTTCACTTTCTCTGAAAAATAGAAAGACCATTAGTTTTAGAAGATATAATTATCAACTTTCTTTCTACTCTTTACATTCCTAAGGTATGTAAAAATGTGAGTAAATTATCTCAAATTATTGTATTTGTCCCTTCAGCTTGAAAATTAATGTTATTATTGAAACTTCTCCAGCAGAAGAGCTAGTCCCCTGCCTCATTCTCATAGATCATTGGCTATAAGAACCAATATTCCAAAAGGTCACTCAGTTGGCTAGAACAATGAACTTACAATGAAATTATAGAGGGAAAAGTGTAATTATTGAATTTAAAAAAAATCACCAACTACAAAAGTACTTCACTCAACCAGAACCAAAAATATGATAGAGTTAATACAAGGCTAATGCAAACTTAAAATACATTAATGAAATCATAGTACTCAACATCAAAGAAACAATGATCAGTACTCTTACTTAGCAGAGGTCTGACATCATGTGGCCTATTTGCCAACCTCAAGTTCCTGCCATCTCATATTAGGAGCAGTCTTCTCTGACTTCTTCCAGAGTGGATCATTGTCCCTCCTCTAATCTCACAGTCTTATGGTACCTATTACCTTAACGTGTAAGTACTGTATATGTATCAGTGCCCCCCAGTTAACAAAATATTTTGATGGCAGGAAGGCTTAGGGAGTTTTTGACCTACAGGTAAATAGCAAGCATTCGATAAATGTAAAATGTGAGACATGTTGTATGAGCAAGAGCTGAGGAAACAATGTTTTTTTTTTTTTTTTTTTTAAAAAAAAGACTTATTTGGGGCGCCTGGGTGGCTTAGTCGGTTAAGCGTCCGACTTTCGCTTAGGTCACGATCTCACGGTTCGTGGGTTCGAGCCCCGCGTCGGGCTCTGCGCTGACTGCCAGCTCAGAGCCTGGAGCCTGTTTCAGAGTCTGTGTCTCCCTCTCTCTCTGACCCTCTCCTGTTCACGCTGTCTCTCTCTATCCTAGAAGTAAAATAAAAATATTAAAAAAAAAAAAGACTTATTTAATAATAGTATAATTATCTATGTACTTTGCAGAACTTTTTTTAATGAAAAGATAATTTGTTTTATATTATGTGACAGCAGTGAACTAACATAGGAAAGATATTGGGAGGTTTCAATGCAAAATGAGGAAGAACAATACATTTTAAAAATCAGTGAGATTCTAGTCAGTCAAAGCAGTTACCATAGGTTAGAGTACTACTTATCCAGAAGACATGTGTGGAAAGTATTTCTACCTTGAGTAGGAAATGGCTACCAAATTTCTTACGTTTCCCATTATGTAACTCTAAATAAGAGTGTGGGTGAAGATTTTACAGTGGTCATGCTGTCCACCGCAAACAAGCTCTAGCAGTTGGTTGGAAAACTGGTTAACAAATGTCAAGTAAATAGTGATTGAGTAGTATTACGTATCAGGAATGTACTGCTCAGGGCATGCTCTAGAGTGTAAAAGCGACTATCCACAAAAGGGTAATTTTACAAGATGTATAATCTGTTGAAGAAAATAAAATAATAAATAATTAAATGTCGGACTGATATTTAAAAATTTAAACCTATTGATTTTGCTACTCTTTTGAGCCAGTCCAAGAAAGAAAATTTCTGAAGTTTATGCATAAGAAAGGAAGATACGTACAACTTCTGTGAACTTCTAAATGATAAAGAATAAAGAAACTGTTTGGCTGAGTTGTGAAATGTAAGGCCTGCTCTACAAGAGAAGAGTAGTCATGTAAACAAATGTGAATTGACTCAAAGATGAGATAGCATTACGACATAATAGAAGACAGAAGGTAATGTTGAATTCCACCAAAGTTGGTTTCTAATTCTAGCTTTGCCCTTATGTGTAATATAACCTTGAAAAATCTTATTAACTCTTCTGTGCCTCTGATTCATGATCTGTGACTGGAGGTAATAATACCTACTTCATAGAATTGCTGGAAAAGCTAAATGTGATAATAAATATAAAGTTCCTGGTACAAAGTTGGAAACATGAGAGGTGTTAATTTAATGGAATTAAGTATTAATTACATGCATCAGTACTCTGACTTTGGCCTGCAAGGTAACATTTTGCACCAATTTAAAGCAATCCCTAAGTGATAAGTATTGACTGTTTCCAATCCCCTTCACTTGGAGGTAATGATCTAAATCACCTTTTTGCACTGTCTTTACTGTATTTTTTATTATATATTTGAATGTAATAGTATTAAATGTAACTTAAAAGATCAAACATCATTGACTGACAGTTCAATCTGATTCATCATGGTTTCAAAAATTAATTCATATTCAGATATCTTAAGGAAAACAGACTATAAACCAGGGGAAAATATTGTCAGAAAAAGGTGCTAAATAGTTTGTCTTGGTTTTCTGGAATGCTGGTGTAAGGAAAAGTGTGGGACCAGAAGACAAGAAGGCAAAGAGAGTTTCAGAAACTGGAACTAGAAAGAACTAAAACAAATAAAAATGTTAATAAGTTTGCAATTTGATCTAATAAAAAATATTTAACATGGTGTTTATATTGACACATTTTCTAAAATTAACACGAAAGTTACTTATGAGTCTTTTAAAAGAAACATTCTCTTAGACACTGAACCAAAATAATTCACTTAGGAAGTCTCTTTGGTATAAAATACTGGGGGTTATAAAAAAACATTTTGTTGATTCTTCAGAATATCTTTGGGAGGAAAGAATGGGGAGAATGAAAAAAAAAAATGGTTGTGTTTTACATGTGAAAACCATGCAAACATGTAGAAAATATACTGCTACAAAAATTTACCCAATTGTTTACTTCAAGTGTATAGAACAGTCTTCTAACCTAGTGCTTGTGAAGGATTTAGGTGGGCAGAATGTTCATTCTAGAGGCTTCTCCACACCTCTTGTACTCACACAATGAGAAGGAAACGGAGGGAAACTTGGTAACTACCACCTCGCTCACACTCACAACAAAAATTGTTTCCACAGAAGCCTCTGGACCATAGATTTAACTTCTCTAAATTACTAATTTTAACTCAGACTAGGAGGAAAAAGATACAAATTATATTTTAAGTTTTGCCACAAATGTGTTGGTGTCTCTTAAACTGACATTCAAGTTTCCATAGGTAAAACCAAACCACTCCTTTTATTCTTTTTTCCCAAAGGTATTTTAAAGATCAACAAAATATTTTACACTTTGCAATCTCCCAGTATTTTCTACCACATCAGCTTGCTACAAAGTGAAGTCCTTTGGTACAGTGCCTAGAATCATTTTAAAGCTTTCATAAGTAACGTTTGTAATAATTCTGCATTCCAGTCATCAAGTATTAAAATAGGAGCATCTCAAGAAACAGTGCCTCTTACAAGTAGCAGAATGCTAGAAATCACCCCAAGTCTCTTCCCTTAAGTTTTTTATTATTTTCTCCCCAAACTTTCAGAACTCTGTATCCTGGATTAGTTTTGAGTGGGAGGAGGAAATTCTATATGGGATATATTTACATGTTACCACTCATGTTATTTATGGTTAATGGCCAAGCTGGTGTTTTATTCTGCAGTATATAAAAGTTAAAATAACATAGAATATGAAGCAATTAGATTTTACAAAAACGAAAACTGCACGCACAGATTATCACTGAAATCGAATGGTGCATGTCTCCCTTTGGTAAAGAATTATCTGACTATTTTGTGCATTTAAAACCATAATTGCTCTGAAATAAGATAAACAAGTAAAAGATGGAAATAGTAACTAAAAGATTTATAAATTCTACAGTTAAGAAATAATCAAAATAAAAATGATCAGTGTTTCTATTTCAGTCTAGTTCTTTATAAGTCTTGTGCATGGCAATGAAACTCTACTCCTTGATATTTAGGGTACCAATGCAGAACAGTGGCAATGGGGGAGACCTAGAATCATTCAGAAAATGGGAGTTCATTGGGGTGGCAGGGTTACACATCTGACTCTTGATTTCAGCCCAGGTTGTGATCTCATGGTTGTGAGATCGAGCCCCGTATGGGGCTCCATTCTGGGCATGGAGTCTGCTTGAGATTCTCTCTCAACCTCTCCCTTTAATTCTCCCCACTCTTAAAAAAATATGGGTTCAAATTAGCTGTGTGATGTTGGACAAGTTTTGACTTCTATACATTAAATTCTCCATTTGTTCATTCCTTGAGTAGAGTCCCTATAAAAAGAGCTTAGTTTTTATAACAAGAAGCTCAAAGTCAGTAGTATATAAGTTTACATAGGTAATATCCTGATAGTGAGATAAAATAATGAAAAAACAATCCTAACTAAAACTTCCTATAAACTACATACTACACAACAGTTAGTATACTACACAAACCAATTTAAATTTTCTTCAGGCATTTATGTATTCACTTAACTACATTCTGAATCTCTAGGTAAGAAAGTTGGTGGAATACTGATTGATAAATGAATTTTAAGACATAGTAATCTTTTGTTACTTATGATGCAGGCAAATTCTATTGGTAGTGATTAAGTGATAACTTACCTAAATTCAAAGAGAGAATATTTAAAATATCTTTTAAAATATACTTTCTAAGAGATGCTAGACATTAATATAACTTGTGAATATAAGTGTAGTACTATTAGCACCTCATTATATTCAGAGACAATATAATTTTTATAATTTATAGTTTAATACATTCCTTTCTGATTTCTTAAACTTAAACTTTGATGTTAAAATATTAGGTAAAATTATTTTGCTTTCTCTGTTAGCAGTAATAGCTCAAGAAGTACATTTCTACATTGTAGTTTCATTCATTCATCTCTATATATTATATAGATAAAAGAATATGATGGCTAAGTGAACATTGTATGTTTCATGGATAACCGCTTCTATGATTTTCTGCTGAGACAATTAGCAAGGATGCTAATAGATACTAAATATAATAATACTCTTAAAAATGATTATTGAACTAAACCAAAGGAATTATCAGTTGAGAGCAGTCATTTTATTGCTTCTGGCTGTAAGCTGATTTCACTAAAATGTATAGAGAGAAGCACAGAAAACGGACACTCCATTAGGATTCTTAAGGCAAAATTGGTCATCACTCTCCTGCCTGGTCCTGGATCTTGGATTTATCTTCTATTTCAAATCTCTATTTCCTCCTCAAAATCCAAATACCTCATTCATCAGTGATTAGAACCCTAACCTTAACCCTAATCCTAACCTTTCTCTAGATATTTTCCTAATGACTTCAGTCCACAAGACTCATTCTTTTCTCTGAAATCTCACAGCATATCCTTAGAGTTCTTTCTCAGCTAATAAGCATGTGAACTCTTTAACTTTTTTTTTTTTAACTTGCAAGTATTCTCAATTTGTTCATCACCTACTTCATTTCTCAACTCACTTTTACTAGAGTTCATTATACCACTAGCCATTTGCTAAGATCACCAAAGCCAAGATCAATTTTCAGTTGTACTTCTTACATTAAAAATAGCATTGAGTTCTTACTCAGAAAAATTTGTGTGCCTTTGCTTATGGCTTCCATGGCTCTCTCCCACTAACTGCACTTTCAGCAGTCTAAAGGCTTTAATGATATACTTCTATCATTTTACTGTACACACTGTTTCTTAGCTTTCTCACTTAATATCCTAGCTTTTCCTACTCCTTAACTTACAATTCCGGCACAGACCTTAAGTTCCCTTCTGATATATTTGGAGCCTAGAAGACATTCTTTTTGTATATCTCACAGACATTTCAAAAATAATATATTAATATTCTACTCATTTTCTCTTCCTACATATCCTCTATCATATACATTTGTACCTTCCCAGTTTTTGTACTTATCATGCTCTATGGCAATTGGCTTTTTATTCAAATGTGTCAGAGAATAAATGCTCACTGCTTTTGAAGAGCAGAAGTAGTGTTCGTCAGGTGTATAGTACATCTGGCACTTGGTAAGCATTCAAAAAATAATGAATGACTGAAAGCCTAAAGTCTTTGGACAATTTTTACCCATCTAGATCCATTCAGTCACCGAATTATAACACTTCTGTTTCTTATGTGACAGGATAAAAATAATTCATATGAAAATGTTCACAACCTTGTCCTTCTGACAAATAGTATAAAACACTCACAGTTTCCATTCCACTCTTAAAGAGAAAGATATCTTACTTTTTGAGTGTGAAGGTAATTGATTCTAGGGTCTCAGAGAGAAGGGATTAAAGGGGGGAGGAAAGAAAAAGGACTGACACAGGTGGCAAAAATAAAATTTTGTTACATGAGGATTTCCAGAGTAGCTTTGGGGTACAAGGGAAATGGAGAGTGAAAAAACCCAACATTTTAAAAGTGCCATTTTATTTTATGAATTGGAACTCTAATGTTTAGAAAATGTGAGGAAATAGGGGTGCCTGGGTGACTCAGTCGGTTAAGCGTCTGACTTCAACTCAGGTCATGATCTCACGACTTGGGGGTTCGAGCCCCATGTTGGGCTCTGTGCTGAGAGCTCAGAACCTGGAGAGTGCTTTGGATCCTTGGTCCCTCTCTCTCTGCCCCTCCCACTCTCATGTGCCGTCTCTCTCTCTCTCTCTCAAGAATAAATAAAACATTTTAGAAATGTGAGTAAATAAAATTCCTAATAAATTACTTATTTGATCTTATATTGTGCTACTTAAATGACTCCAGCAGTGCTACCCATGGGGATATACAATTAAGGAGCTAGAAAGTTATACATAAACATTCTGACACTTCTTTTACTTTAAAAATTTTGGCCTTACACTTTAGAGCAGTTCTAGGTATCGCCACATATACATAAACACATACCAACCTCCTCCACCACCAACATTCCTTACGATTGGCAAACCTATGTTGGCACATTGTTATTACCCAAAGCCCATAGTTTACTTTAGGGTTTACTCCTGGTGTTGTACATTTTCTGGAGTTTGACAAATATGTAATGCATGTATCCACTGTTACAGTATCATATAGAATAGTTTTATTCCCCTAAATATTCTCTGTGCTCCACCTATTCATCCCTCTCCAACTCCTCCTAAACCTTGACAACTATTGGTCTTTTTACTATAGAATTAGTAAAGAGTTAGAGTTAGTTGTTTTGCCTTTCCAGATGTTACATAATTGGAATTATACAGCATACAGTCTTTTCAAAATGGCTTCTTTCATTGGTTATATGCACTTTTGATTTCTTCAAATATGTGGCTTGATAGCTCTTTTAGCAATAAATAATATTCAACTTTACAGATATATCAAAATTTATCCATTTACCTACTAAAAGACATTTTGGTTGTTTCCGAGTTTTTGCAACGATGAATAAAGATGCCATAAACAGCCGTGTGTAGATATTTGTGTGAACATAAAGCTTCAACTCTTTGGGGCAAATAACAAGGAGCTTAATTGCTGGATTGTATGTTTAGCTTTGTAAGAAACTGCCAAAGTATCTTTCAAAGTAGCTATACCATTTTGCATTGCCACCAGCAATGACTAAGAGTTCGATTTGCTCTACATCTTCCCTAACATTTCTTATTTTCACTACTTTTGATTTTCGCTATTCTAATAACATGTGTAATGGTAGCTTGTTGTTATTTTAATTTGAAATTCCCTAATGATATATGATGAGGAGGATCTTCTTACTGCTTATTTGTCATCTGTACATATTCTTTCATGAGGTATCCGTTCACATCTTGGGCTCACTTTTTAATCAGGTTATTCATTTCCTTATTGTTGAGTTTCAAGAGTTCTTTGTATATTTTTGGCAATTGTCCTTTATCAGATATACCTGTTGTAAATATTTTCTTTTATAGCTTGTCTTTTTATTCTTTTAATAATGTCTTTCCTGAAGAAGTTTTTAACTTTAACTTTAATGAAGTCCAATTTATCAATTATGTCTTTCATGGACTGTACCTTTCTTGTATCTAAAAAGTCATCGCCAAAGCCAAAATCATCTAGATCTTCTCCTGTTATCTTCAAGTTTTGTAGTTTCTTTGTTGGTTTGCATTTATGATTCATTTTATTTTTTAAGAGTGTAAGGTCTGTGTTTAGATTTTTTTTTATGTGAACTATCTTTTCTCTATTAAATTGACTTTTCTCCTTTGTCAAAGATCAGTTGGCTGTCCTTGTGGGATTTATTTCTGTGTTCTCCAATCTGTTTCATTGATCTATTTGTATATTCCTTTACCAGTACCACACTGTCTTGACTTTTGTAGCTTAGTAGTGAAATGTAAAGTTTGTTAATGTTAGTCTTCCTTTGTTCTCCTTCAGTATTATGTTGGCTATTCTGAGATCTTGCTCTCCATATAAACTTTGCTTAATGTATGTCTCTTTTCTTAAGTCTTCATCTTAACTACTATAATAAATTCTTTTTATTTTCTTTTTCTTTTTATTGAGAGAAAGAGAGAGACAGCGTGAGCAGGGGAGGTTCAGAGAGAGAGGGAGATACAGACTCTGAAATAGGCTCCAGGCTCCGAGCTGGCAGTCAGCACAGAGCCCGATGCAGGGCTCGAACCCACGAACCACGAGATCATGACCTAAGCGAAAGTCGGACGCTTAACCGACTAAGCCACCCAGGCGCCCCTACTATAATAAATTCTTAACTGGTCTTCTGTTTAATGGCTTCAGTCTGTCTTCTTATACTCTTAAAACAAACAAACAAAGAAACAAAACTGTCTAAAAGACAACACTTAACATGTGAGTCTTCAAATTAAAATATTTCAATAGATGTCCAATATTTAAGGCAATTTAAAAATCATTATCATTTTTTAAATGTTTATTTTTGAAGAGAGAGAGAGAGAGAGAGAAAGAGAGAGAGAACGAGAATGAGTGGGGGAAGGTCAGAGAGAGAGGGAGACACAGAATCTGTATCAGGCTCCAGACTCTGAGCTGTCAGCACAGAGCCCCATGCAGTGCTCCAACCCACGAAGTATGATATCATGCCCTGAGCTGAAGTCAGATACTCTACCGACTGAGCCACCCAGGTGCCCCCGTTATCATTTTTATAAGATCTTTGTTTTTTTAATTTTCTGGTACCTGTTTTTTCAATTCAGTTACTGCCACTCTTTTTTTTAGTGTTTATTTATTTATTTTTGAGAAAGAGAAATAGTGGGGGAAAGGCAGAGAGAGAAGGAGACAGAGAATCACAAGCAGGCTTCACACTGTCAGTTCAGAGCTTGACACAGGGCTCGAACTCAACAACCATTAGATCATGACCTGAGACCAAATCAAGAGTCAACACTTACCCGACTGAGCCACCTGGACTCACCTCCTGCAACTCTCTTTAAAAAATGTGACATAGACGTTGAGAAGAGAAATGAACAAAATAGAATAAAATCTCTGATTTAAATGCTAGTTTCTAGTGAAACTGGTAGGCAAAAAAAGTAATATGATTTACATACTATAATAGATTGTTAAAATCACACACACACACAAGAAATAAAAACAAGGAGGGGTTAGGAGGCTAGAGAGAGCTTGTGATTTTGCACTGGGTGGTCAGAAGAGGATATACTGAAATATACTGAAATACTACATTTAAGTAGAATTTAAAGAAATGACATTACATGCTATGTTTACATCTGGGGGACAAGTATTTAAAGCTGAAGAAACAGCAAGTGTAAAAGCCCCAAAGTAGCTCTCTGAAGAGCACAGCATGTTCAAGGAACATTAACAAGGCCAATGGTGGTGGAGAAAGTTAAGTGAAAGAAAAGGGGGAGTTTAGGTAGAATAATATAGAACATTCTGTAAATTTGTCTCTTACTCTAAGTGAAATGAGGGAGCAACCGTGGAGGTGGGGAGTTGATCATAGGACAGACCCAACCTAATATATATACTGTAAAATGATTCCTCTGGCCAAGGTACTGAAAAAAACTGATGCAGGGAGATGGCAGAGGCAGAAATTAGGAAGATAATTCTGTAAGCCAGTGGACAGATAATGCTATTTTGAACTATGGTGATAGCTGAGAATATGTTACATGTGTTCAGATTCTATATGTATTTTACAGGTAAAGCCAATGGATTAAATGTCTAACGGGTCTGGTAGGAAAGAGAGGAGTCAATGACTAACTCCAAGAAGTGAGTGTGTGTGTGTGTGTGTGTGTGTGTGTGTCCCCAAGCAGATAAAATAATGGGGCTATCATTTACTCATTTTGGAGAAATTGTAAGAGGAATCAATTTGGGGTTAAGGAAAATATCAGGCAATCATATTTGGTCTCATTTAAATTGGAAATATCCATTACAAAATACAAAATAGGTGGTTGGATATACCAATAGGAGCCAGTAAAAGATTTACCTGGAGACGTGAATTTTGGAGTTAGCTTATAGATAGTGTTTAAAACCATGACACAGTGTGAGGTCACCGAAGAAGTGAATGTAAATAGAAATGAAAAGAAGTCCAAGACTAAGCCCTGTAGAACTCCACATTTGGAGGATAGGAAGATGTGAAGGAACCTGAAAATGTGATGAAGAAGTCATGGAAATACAAAAATACATGATTTCTTGGAAGTTAGGTAAAGATAGTTTCTGTGTGAATGAGGGAATAATTACTGCTGATAGGTAAAGTGAGATGAAGAATAAAAATTGAAAATTGGATCTCTCAACATGGAATTTATTGTACAGTTTTGATGAAATGGTGAAGTTAAGCCTGACTGGAAGAGATTCCAGGGGGTAGGGGGAAGCATAAATATTCCATAGACAAGGAAAAATTATATATATATATATATATATATAGTGACCACATGAAACAGAGAAAAATGTTACTGAAGTGATGTCTTGAAGTGATGTCTTCAAAGAGTGGATGATAAAACCTGAATTAGTGCACCAGTTGATGATTTTCCTTATCCAGAGTAGATAATTCATCCAATAGAGAACATCTACTCACATGAGTTAGTGTGGTAGCAGGAAATTACAGAAATTCTTTTATGCTTGCTACTGTGTTCTCTATGAAATAGAAATCAAGATCATCAGCTAAAAATGAAGGAAAATAAAGAATTGTTGGAAGTTTGGAGAGAGAAGAAAGGGGTACATACATAATAGTCAGCTAGGAGAAGGAATAGTTAATGAATTAAGAAAGTATAGCATGATTGCCAGCAGCATTAAAGACCCTCTAGAAGCCATTGATTATGAATTGAAGAAGAGAATAGTCAGTTAGGTGATGTTCCATTCATCTTCAGAGTTGCAGGCATAGATCTGGTATATTGTGGGATTTAACCAGTGTTGTTTAGACAAATGTACATCATAAAATAAGAAATGATAAAGAGGTTTGAGACTAGATGAAATAAAATGAATATAATGATTGGTTAAGGAATTTAAACTGGGTGAGAAGGAGTGTAAGGCTGAGAGAGAGTGAGGGAAGGAGGGAGGGAGGGAGAGTAAAAAGTGAAAGGATCATGGCTGAAAGATGCTACGAGTTTGAAATACTATTGCATTTGGGGTGATAGGTGAAGTGAGCTAAAAGCATAGGGGAATGACATTGATGGCAGAATACATAAAATCAATGTTATGAATGTGTTACAGGTATATAGTTGTTTGTTTTAAATTTATTTTTTATGTCTTTATTTTATTTTGAGTGACAGAGACAGAGAGCAAGTGGAGGATGGGCAGAGAGAGGGAGACAAAGAATCTGAAGCAGGCTCCAGGCTCTTAGCTGTCAGCACAGAGACCGACGCAGGGATCGAACCTATGGACTGTGATATCATGACCTGAGCCAAAGTCGGATGCTTAACTGACTGAGCCACCCAGGCACCCTTAGTTGTTTGTTTTAATGGAAAGATCTAGCATGTGACTCTGAGACTAGGTGGAAACAGTAGGGAGAAAGACAAGAGCATTAAAGTAGGGACTTAACAACTAAGAGTGTAGTGTTAGAGGAATTATCTATATGAATGTCTAGTAGTTTGAAAAAAAATGAGAATTATCCAATAAACTCATATTTTTCCAGGAGTAAAGGAATCTAACCCAGACACAAGTTAATGACTACCATAATAAGTGGTAAGGTGGTATGGTCTGATAAGATGAAAATGTAAAGGTTTTTAAAGAATAGGAAAAGAAAATAATATAAAAGTGACAATAAGGGACAAACAGTATCTAACCAACCTCCTGACTCAATAGCAGGAAAACTGGATGTGAAAATACAACTATCACCAGAGGGCTCAGAGGTCCTCAGGGGAGAACCAGGTTTCAGTTAGAGCTAGAAGATGAAGAAAACTTTCAGAGAAGAGTTTCACTTTATAGGGAAAATTTTTGCTAATAATTGACCATGGATTCTGATTAACACAATGGAAGGTTTCAGCAGGTCAAGAGGATGGAGAATGGGATCAAAAATCTATTTTCTAGATGGATAAGGAAAGTCCTTGGAGCTCTGTCTTATGATGATGACTGACATGGCCAGGAATAAATGGCATAATGAGAGAAGTTGTGAGGGTCCCTGAATGATGAGTTCAGTCCTGAAAGGCCTGACATTGATAGCAATGATTAGCCTTTAAGAGTTCGATGGAGTAGGGCCACACAAAGAAGGGCAGTGTTTTGGTGGACAGCTAACTGTCATTGCCATAGTTTTGGAAGCATTGATTGATTTTCAAATCAACATTGCACTTTATAGCTAGTATATGGTATCACTTTGCCATAACAAAATACCACAAACTGACTACTTAAACAACAGAATTTTTTTGTCTCACAGTTCTGGAGGCTAGAAGCTTGAGATCAGGCAGTCAGCTGGACTGTGGTCTCTTTGAAGGCACTAGGAAACGATGTGTTCCAGGCCTCTCTCTTGACTTTTGGCAGTTCCTTGCTTGTGGCAGCATCATTTCAATCTTCACATGCCAATATCCCTGTGCCCATGTCTGTATTGAATTTCCCCATTTTGTAAAGACACCGTCATATTGGTTTAGGGATCTACTATACTCCAGTATTACCTTAACTAATTATATCTGTAATAATGTTATTTTCTTTTTTTTTTAAATTTTTTTAAATGTCTTTATTTATTTCTAGGAGAGAGAGAGAGAGAGGGACAGCATGAGCAGGGGAGGGTCAGAGAGAGAGGGAGTCACAGACTGAAACAGGCTCCAGGCTCTGAGCTGGCAGTCAGCACAGAGCCTGACGCGGGGCTCGAACCCACGAACTGTGAGATCATGACCCAAGCAAAAGTCAGACGCTTAACTGACTAAGCCACCCAGGCGCCCCTAATAATGTTATTTTCAAATAAGGTTACATTCTTAGGTACAAGAGTCTAAAATTTCAATATAAAAATTTTGGGGGACATAAGTCAACCTATAGGAGCTATTTCAACTTTGTCATGCTATTTCATTCTTTTTTATAACTATGGTTTGCTGAATAAATATTTTGTTTAGAAATTTTACATCTCATATTTGTGCATTACTTTTGCCCATAGTTTTCATTTTTGTATTCTGCCTTTAACAGTTATTACTATTAAAGTTATAGTAGCTTCATAAAATTGACAGGTATTGCCAATTTTTCCATTTATTTTGAAAAATGATTGTGTTAACATTGGAATCATTTATTCCTTGAATCTTTGATAGGACCTCCTGGTAAAAGATCTGACTGGAGTTTCCTTTACAGGAATTTTTTGACTGTTAATTCAAAATCTTGCATTTTACTTCATTCATTTTGAGGCTTTTTAAATTTTTTTTCAAATTTTTATTTAATTCCAGTTAGCATTCAGTGTAATATTAGTTTCTGGTGTAGAATTTAGTGATACATTATTTACCTACAACACTCAGTGCTCATCACAAGTGCACTCTTTATTCCCCATCACCTATTTCAGCCCTTCCTCCACCCACCATCTCCTCTGAAAACCATCAGTTTGTTCTCTAAAGTTAGAATCCAAGAGCACCTGGGAGGCCCACTTAGTTAAGTGTCCCACTCTTGATATTGGCTCAGGTCGTGATCTCATAGTCGTAAGATCCAGCCCCACCATGGCCTCCACACTGGGCACAGAGGCTGCTTAGAGTCCCTCTCTCCCTCTCCCTCTTTCCACACCTCCCAAAAAGAGTCTGGTTTCTTGGTTTGCCTCTCTTTTCTTTCCCACCGTGTTCATTTGTTTTGCTCCTTAAATTTCATATATGAGTGAAATCATATGGTATCTGTCTTTCTTTGACTTATTTCACTTAGGATAATACTCTCTAGCTCCATCTGCATCATTGAAGATGGCAAGATTTCATTCTTTTTTATGGCTGAGTAATATTCCACTATAGAGGCTTCTTTTTTAAATCAGTTTTATAAAGCTATATATTTTTGGAAACTTTACTTAAATTCATTTAAAATTAAAACTTTTTCTTATAAATTCCTCAATAACTTTCTTTTATATTTTTTAATGATTAAGCAAATGTAGTGTCTTCTCTTTCTCATTCCTATAAGTTATATGTGATTTACCTTTTTTTATCTTAATGTCAGCAGAGGTCTGTCCAATTTATCAGTCTTTTAGAAAGAATTAGGTTTTGGCTTCATTTTTCTCTTTACTGCACTTCTTATCTGATTACTTTCTGCTCATTTTTGTTGCCTCTCTACCATGTTTGTTATTATTTTAATTGTTATTTTCTAGCTTCTACAGAGGAAAGTTTACCTTATTAACTTAGTAGTTTTCATACATTTCTCTTTTTAAGTATATGCTCCTTGGGCTTTAAATATCTCTAAACACCACAATAGCTAAATCTACAAATTTTGATATGTGTTACTTGAGATATAATTTGTAACATATAGTATGTATCCATTAGATTTTTCTTTACCATATGTGGTTTAAGATTATGTGTTTTTTTATTTCAAATATATGAGAATTTACTAGTTATTTTA
Source organism: Hyaena hyaena (assembly GCF_003009895.1). NCBI lineage: Eukaryota > Metazoa > Chordata > Mammalia > Carnivora > Hyaenidae > Hyaena > Hyaena hyaena. The sequence goes on along the minus strand of NW_024081947.1, from coordinate 212,087 downwards.
TTATTATTTCCTAGTAATTACACTGTGTCTATAGCATATCTCTATATGATTTTTAGTTCCTAGAAATTTGTTGAGACTTGCTTTGGGGCTCAATATGATTAATATTTATAAATATTTCTAAGTTCAATATGTATTCTACAACTGTTGAATATTATGCTTTAAATATATCTTTTAGACCAAGTTTGTGAATCATGTTGTTTAGGTTTTCTTTATCCTCACTAATCATCTATACAACTTTAAAGCATTTCTTAAGAAATGTTATACATTTTCACTATGATTAGGAATTTGTAAATATCACCTTATAACCCTGCCTATTTCTGCATTTAAGGCTATATTAGATGCATGCAAATTTAAATTTTAATGAATTCCTAGGAAATTGAAACTTTTATTAATGTAAAGTGATTTCTGTATCTAGTAATTCATTCTGCCTTAAATTTATTTTCCTGATACTCACCTAGCTTTATCAGCTTTTTTTTAATTACAATATTTCTGATACATTTTTTCCAGATGTTTAATTTCACACTCTTTTATGTGTCACTTGTAAACAGCATACACCAGAATTTGTTGTTTGCTTTCAAGTCAATCTGCCAATCTCTATTTATAAAATATAATTTAATTTATTTATACTTAACATAATTATTAAAATAAAATTACCTATACATTTTCATTTTCTGTTAGTCTTTCCTACTCTAACTTCCTTTTTCTCTTTTATTCATTTTGAAATTGAGTATTTTTCATACATTTCCTTTTTTTCTCTTCTACTAGATTTGAAGACGTATATTTTTATTGGCTTCACTAGAAATCTGAATATGCATATTAACTTATCAAAGTCTAAGTCAGCTAATATCATGACCTTAGTACAGGGCTCTTAGAACATTTTTATTCCATTTATTACCTCTTGACGTCTTTGGTATTAGTCTTACTTATTTCAATTAGTCTTTGTTTTACTTTTAGTTCTATCATGATTTATTATCCCCACTTTATATATTTAAGATCATTTAAACTAACTAACAATTTTATAAATTCTTCTATCTTCACTCCATTCAGCAGTTTCAATACTCATTCTGGTTTTGAGAAATTCATGATCTTATGAATTTCTACCTTTTAAGTTTAGGTATCGGTTCATTATTTCCCAGGCTTTCTCGTAATCAACCAATGGACATGTCCTAGCAGACTTTGAATCAGAAACGGCTAAAGTGAAGAAGGAGATCCAGAAATGATTCCCTTTATGTGAGGATGTTTTCATCCACAGCCATGTTCGAGAGGCATTAGTGGTGGCGTCTCATGAAGAACCGCCCACATTTCAATATTAGCAATGAAGATTGCACAATAGTTGGTTATGGCCATTTTTTCAAAATAAGCCATAATGATTGGGACAAGTGTGTGTATATATGGGACTGAGGCCTTAGCCACAAAATCAGCAAAATGATCTGACTAAATGTAATTAAGAACTATTTTTTGGAATACATTTTTAGTCACCCTTATGCTTGCATTCCACTTATGGTTTGTAACATGTTACCATTTTTTTCAGTACCCATTTATGATATATTCTGTGATACCAAACATGATTTCTTAGTTCCTAAAAATGCTTGTCTTTAATAAAGTTTTAAATCAACTTTGGAGAAAAAGCTCAGTATGAATAGAAATAAATTGTATTCTACATTTGTATATATTGCCCAAGATGATTAATGTGAGGATATTTCATTGCACACACAACCTTCTGATAATCCATTACCTTTCAAATCATCTGCAAAACAGCTACTTATAAGAAGATATTTTTACAGATTCTCAGGTAAATGACAAATTATAATGGAAGTACATATGGTATAAATCTAAGATGTAACTGTGAAAAGATGTTAGTGTCTAGAAATCTTCCTATGCAAATAAGTCATAATTCCATTCTAAATAGAAATTATAAGCACAATTTAAAAAAATTTTAATATAGTTCTTAAATTTTATATTTCCATAACAAAACTGAGAATTTAGAGTAAATTGGGAGATGACCTACATCTTGGTGTACACACTTCTCTTTTGCATATGTTTCTTTATTCATGTTATTCCTTTACTCTTACAATATTAAAGACAGTTCATTTAAGCAGATTCAAAAGTTTAGAAATGATGAGTTTTGGGGAAATGAAATTAATGTGCAAATATGTTTGCATAATAGGGAAATGTGAAACTCTATTTTAACCCTCCCCCCCAAAAGCATTTTATTGTATTTCCTTAAGAAATAAAACAAATAAATTCTAGAAAAAAATACTGATTTGGAAACAATATATGGAAAAGCTGGTTTGATACAACTTTTAATTATAGATATTATTATTTAACTTCCTTAAAAAAAGATTTAGATGTTGGGGTGCCTGGGTGACTTAGTTGGTTAAGCATCTGCTCGGGCTCAGGTCATGATGTAATGGTTTGTGGGTTTGAGCCCCGCGTCAGGCTCTGTGCTGACAGCTCAGAGCCTAGAGCCTGTTTCAGATTCTGTGTCTCCCTCTCTCTCTGACCCTCCCCTGCTCGTGCTGTCTCTTCCTCAGAAATAAATAAAAACATTAAAAAAAAGATTTAGATGTTAAAAGTTCACCAAAATTAGCAAGATGTTAAGCAGAGGTGATATTTCATTTACCCTTCCTTGGGCAAAGCAGAAAAAAGAAGAGAAACAAAAACAAGAACAAGAAGGAGAAATGAAAGAGGTGTAGCTATTCAATTTAAAAAAAAAAAAAGATTTTAGAAAGAGGATCTTACAAGCAATATATTGGTTGTTTATTACAAATCTGAACAAGAAAAGTCGCTAAATGTATTTGATGTAGAAGTATAGCATAATTGATTTTTAATATTAAGATTCACTGATATTTCTCTGGTATCAACAGCAGGATGATTTACTTGACAACAAAGTTGCCTATGAGCACCCTACTAATCTCGTTAGCACTTTTATTTTTTGGTAAACTGTCAAAGGACAGAAGAAGTGCTGTGTCTAGTTTTGCAATAAAAGCAAGAGCATATCGCCCTCTGGTGTTGAAAAAGCTAGGAGATCCAAAGATTGGAAATACAGAAATAATGCATTTAAAAAACAAATGTCTTATTTTCTCTTTAAATAAATGTGATATACCAATATATAGGTTAACATTTTGAATCTTAGAAAACAAATGTCAAATATTATTTTAACCTATTTTTTGGAATGTGTTATAAAAAATGTTGACTGGATTGAAAACAAGTTATTTATTTTTAATATTTTACTTTTTTGGTAATTTTAATTACATTATTTTAATTATAGTTTTTGATCAACATTTTAGGAAAGATAAATTAGTTATAATACTTTGTCTCTTACTATTTGTAATTACTTTGGCTTATATTATAAACATTAGCTGTAAATATTCTTTTAATTGTTAAAAAAGTAAAGAGTACAAAACTGAAACGTGAATCACTCAATTGGAAGAGGTGATTTTATGGATTCTTTGTAGCCAGATTCTGTGCCTAGTGAAATATCTTTTCCGTTCTCTGAAATGCAAGATGAAGGATTGAGTGAAAAGTTCATAAGAAAAAGTCTTTTAGAAAATAACATAAGTAGAAAGTTAATGACTGCAATTCAAAGAGAAACATATTTATCATAGTATTCACAAAATGATAGACTGAAACAAAGGAAATTCTGGGAAACAATATACCAACATTAATACATATACTCCAGTTATCTCCAGCCCACCACTGCCTGTGGGTACAAATGTAGTCAGTGATACTATGAGCCTACATACTACTGGCTCTTCACTCTTGTCACACAGTTATTTCAGTGCCCTTCAAGGTCTCGTCTGTGATTGCCATTTGGCAGGTTCATCTTGGCTTCCTGGCCTGTCATCAGTCTTCCTACCCAGACAGAAATCACTAAATGTGTCTCAGCAGGGCCACTGCCACAAGCACCACCATGGAAAAACTATTGTACATGCAGAGCCACAGCTTCCCATCCCTCCATTGCTCTGGGTGCACTAGGGTCTTGACCAAATTCTGCAAATCAACCTAGGCAAATGATTAGAAGTGTGCTTGCCAATCCCTGAAAATTCAAGTTGATCAGAGATGCCAGGACCTATCTCAAGGGTAGACGAAACTTTGACTTTTGAGGATCCTGCCACTTTTTTTTTTTTACTATAAGTATTTTATTTGTCTTTTAGGAGCAGATAAAGATGAATTTTCTGTTTTAACATTCAAATTTGGACTTATCAGACACAATGGATGCATCATAATACTCTAGTTATAAGTAAATTTAAAGATAATTTGGCTGTAATTGATTTTCCAATTTTCAAACCCTTAGAATTGAATTCTCAGATCCCTGTTCTAATAGAACTGTTATAAATATTATAACATTGAATGTCAATTTAACTGAATTATGATTATTAAAATTCTACTTTGTATCTAAATTAGTATTGGATTATGCTGGAGGGTAGAGGAAGGAGTTTAGTGTGAAAAGATAATATACAGACTAGCCTACCAAAAATTTACCCACAATGATTTTGGGAAGAAACATAAACCAGATAAATAAAAATGTAAAGGTATTACGAAAAAGATAGGGAGAACATGCTCTTCTGATATTTAAATGTTACCAGGAAAAATTTTACCAGTGACCATCATAAACAGGGAAGAATTATTATTCACCAGATTAATGAATTTTAGAGATTAAAGCAAACTTAATGTTAGCAAACTCACCCCCTTTTAAAATTTTCTACTTACATTTTTTGTCTAATATTTTATATCATACATTGTTTATATAAAAGTAGTACATTGTTCTTGTAGAAAATTCAAATGATACAGAAAAGTATAAGAAAGACAGAGATGATCAACCTTTTGATGAACATCCTTTTAAATCTTCCTTGATGAATGGATACATGAAAATCGAAAGATAAACAATTGTAAGTTAGATTTCTTTGTACTTCTAGTGAAGAAACTGAAGCTCAGATTTGTTCTTCTATCTTGTACTTAGGAGAAAAATAGCATTTTCTCCTAAGGTATACCTTGGGGTATAGAATGAAAGAGAATATATGTCAAATGTGAGTAAGTTATTGATTTGGCATGATTATTTTCTACATGTGACAAAAATATCTTTGCTTGACAAACCTTAGTAAGTGTCCTGAACCTTCTTCTAGGCCTATCTTTGCGATTTCTTGTAAAATTTAGTTTTACCAAGAATCCTGCTAATTCAATTTTACCATAACCCCCCACCTTCAATCTGATCACCTTTGATATATGATCAGATTTCTCAGCCTCCACCTTCCCCCAAATGATGTCTGAACACCCTGGCATATTTTAAGCAAGAATCCTTTTAGGCGGGTTTAGCCAGAGCCCCTCCTTACCCACTTAATTTTCTACTCACAAAGCTCTACCATATTCCTTGGGTATAAATCTCCACTCACCTATGTTGTACTGAATTGCACCCAATCTCTTTACCCCACTATAAAACTCCATTGGTGTCTTCCTTACACCTATCATAATAATCCTGAATAAGATTAGTCTTAACTCTTTGAGAGTATTGAATATTTTTGTCTTTAATATATGGTATACAAGGTAGTCTACAAAGTGCTGTGGATTCCATCCTGAATAAATCACAGTCCTTGGCTTCATGGAAATTCATGAATAATTAGATTGAAATATCCTGTGATAGAGGCTATACTAGGAAAGCACATTGGAGACATATTCATCTAAAGCGGCTTCTGCAAGGTCAAGAGTGATTTTTCTTGAAATGAACTTATCTAACTTGAATTTATTAAAATGAATAAGAGCTGATTAGACTTAGATATGGCAGAGACAACATTGGTCAATGCAGAACTGCAAATTGTTCAATATGTAAAGTATGGGAATGACAAGAAAAAAAGAGCTTTTTAAGAGAAACTCTTTCAAAAAGCTTGACTGTGAAGGTAAAGAAACTTATATTAAGGCAGTTTCTTGGCTTGTGGTGAGTGTATCTGTGGTAAAAATTTTAATGAAGGTGTGAGTTAAACTGTTTAAGAAAATTATACCTGGAGTTTCAAACTAAAATAAATATGGAGCCAAATAGGTGCACTAAGAGTAGCAAGCAAATAGTGGAGACTAAAGTCATTCAGATATCAAAATATTGTTAAGTACCAAACAAAACATATGTAGATGTTCTTTATGGTCATTACTAAGAAATGATTATCCCCAGGTTGTAACTAAGTCCTCATGAAAGAAAGGTTGAAGTTCTAGAAAAGAGGCGGGAGGCAGGGAGGAGATTGTCTTTGTGAGAAATACACATTTTCCACGCATCAGGAGGCAAATAAGTAAGGTAAAAATTCCCTGGGTTTGGGAAATATTGATGGGAGTCAGCTTGGCTCCCAAGGTGATGTTCATCTAGTTTAACCCTCACTTTCTATTTTTGTATAAAAGAAAGTAGAGTTAGATAGTGGGGCTATCAGGCTTAGAAATTATTGAAATCCTCAAAATATGTCTAGGAATAGAAATGAAAAAATAATAATGGATATATGAAGGGTTTCATCATTTCTTCTTTATTATGGCTAGTTGTGTTATAATTTTAAGTAATACAATAGGGTAAAATTATTTTTTTGTGTAATCACAACCACATAAAAACATATATAAACAAATACAACTATATAAAAACAAATTACATATAGAGAAAAAACTAGAACTACATGAGGTTTTTGTTAACAAATGCTTATTGTATTTGTATTTCTCCAGGTTTTCAAAGTTTTCATGCTTTTGTAGTAGAAATATACATAATTTTGTAAAACAGAAAAACTTAGTGTCAGTTCTTAAAAACATTTCTAACATCACACCTTTATAGATGAGACAATTTACAGAAAAAGAGCCTCCTTTTGAGAGAAAATTGTTCATAAGACTATTTCCAAACAGGGAAGCATACCGTATATTGCACTTCTTCAGTCATCTTTTGCAGTTCCCTTATAAATTGCTTATTTGGAGAGTAAAGAAAATGGAGATAGAAAATGGAAACATTGTCACATAGATCACTGTTTAATGCTCACACTCTTCACATAAAACCTAATTTGCAAAAAAACGAAACTGGTAACTTTAAAACCATCCAGTGTCAAGAAAGGGGGGAAAAAAAAGAGAAATTTTCTGGAGATGAAAGGAAAATAATAAATGCACATCAGAAATTAAGAATATATGAAAATAAAAGAACTTAGGTATTTTATGATGATTTTTATGATGATATGAGTTACAGTTGAATTTGCAGATATACCTGGAAAATATGACTATTAATCAGATTACCATTTATATGTTGAATGGATGCTGGATGAATGCCTCTTCTAAGGGAGAAAATAGAAGCATATCCAAAATGGAACTGAATTTTAGACAGCCCAGCTGGTCCTCCTTTAATTCTTAATATCCCAGTAAGCATTATCCCCAAATCTACAAAAAAGTGACATAGATGTCACAGATCTATCTCAAAATTATCCCAAGGTCCTAAGGGAATTGTCTGGGTTTTCGAGTCCCTTTGAACAAATAAAGGCATTCAGCGCTGTTTAATGCTATTTAATTCTGGACTATACCATCTGGAGATAATTGTTTCAATGGTGTTAAGGGTAAAATTTGATGATGAAATCTTGACTATAAAAGCAAATACAGAGTTCTATGCAATTATTCATTTACTAGACCTCTCCACTTGGTCACAAACAGCATTTCTGCTCCTATAAGTTTTATATGCCAAAGAAAACAAATATCCAGTTAATATTTTCCTTCTTCTCAAAGTTCTCATGTTTTTCTAATAAAAAAAGATAAATACATAGATATTTGTGTTTTTATTTTAACAAAAGTGAACTCTTCCTTTTGAAAAAATCATGTTGTTTTTCTGCTCTAGAAAACAAGACCTAAGAAAATGGTAAATAGGCACTATATGTAGGTACTATATAAATATATCCAGGAAATGGTGATAAAAGAAATTGCCTGACACTCACTTTTCTATTTACTGAGTTGCCTTCATAATCTTTTGAAGTGTGAATATAGCTGATAGCTCAGAGCTATGTACCTAGTATAATATTATGTTACAATATAATATGGTGGTAGTAATATTATCATTATTTTGGAAATGACACTGTTTAGAGTGTGTACTGACAAAAATGCACACTTTGGAGACTAAAATAAATTTATATCACTGAAATCAAGAAAATATGAAGTATATAGAAATTGAGTAATACTCAGCTGGTTATGTCTAAGAATAGAAAAAATTATTATTCAGAAAATCATAAACTAAGCATCCTATTTTGATTTTGGTTAAATATAACAATTACTCATCACTTTGTACCTCCATTTAAGTTATATATATATATATATATAGATAGATAGATAGATAGATAGATAGATGTGGTTGTTGCTAAAAATAATATTACAATATTTTGAGGCCTGGAAGCTAAAAGGAGCTCCAAGGGATCAAACCATATGATATCCACCAATTCTTAGTCTCAAATTCTGTTGAATCATAATGGATATTTTCATAAAGCACTAAGAATCTTAAGGGACTAAATTCATCTTTGGTTAAAGCCTCTGTGATATTTATGATTCCCTTAAAGCCAGGTTAAATAATTTGAATTAGCCGTGCCTTCTGGAATAGTGTTTTTCAAGCATCTTTGACTCTGACCCAGAAAAGAAATCCCCTTCATTGGGATTCAGAGACACATAAAATATACACACAAAGCTAACAAACACATGTTTCCAAAAGCATTACTTGCCCTGACTACATGAAGTACATCAATATTTCTATTCTGGTCTATTTCATTTCCATTTATGTGTTGGTGAACTATAATTTTAGGAAAAATGCATCTGTCTTGAAATATGATTATAAATTTTGTTTTTCTCCCTAAGAGAGTATGTCATTAATATATGGAAATAAATGGTTAAATGTTTACTTATCATAATTTTAATTAAAACCATTGCTTTATTGATATGAAATATTAGCTAATGATTTACAATATTTCTAAAATCAAAGAAAGAACACACAAAACATATGAAAATGAGATACTTGGTAAAATATGTCCCCTCACCCCATATATCATGAAAAGTCAAAGTTGAATTATTGCAAATTTTTAGGTCATCTCAGCTAACAATACAATTTCTTTTGTGCTAATCCAATTCTCTTCTGGATTGTTTTCTGCATTTGTGTCAATGTTTCTGTCTCTGAATATCTTAAGTTTTAAAATTGAAATAAAACTTCTTGATATCTGGGTTAAATTATTTAATTATGCTAACTGTTAAATTTTTGGTTTCATCTAACTTGGTTTTTCTCACCAATGCTGGCATCAAAACTCACTCACTAGCAGTGTGATCTCAGTCCCTTTCCTAAACCCTCTAAATCTCAATTTCCTCTATTTAAAACCAGATTAATAATGACTAAACCGGGTGATGAATGCAAAAAATGTAGTATAGTGACTGTCAAGTAGTAGTCACTCATTAAATGCTAGTAAATATTATTGTATTTCTTTTCAATTTCAGCTGAACTTTAATGAGCCTCTGTGGTCATCTGTATAGCTCATGACACTACCTTCAAAAAAGAGACAGTCACTCATAAATTCATTGTGATTCCTAGCCTCAAGTTTACTTCTGAATTTCTTTCTAAAAAATAGCAATAATTGTTGGGCAGTTGCTTTGTTTACTAATTGCTCTACTGCTACCAGAAATTACTAGAAAGTTACAATGTTTGAGACCCCTTGGTAAATGGAATTCACAAATTATATATTTTTTTAAATCTATAAACACATTTGTAAATAAGTCAGAGAACATTTTAAAAACAGATACACTAAACAATCATTTCTTCATATTATATAATCTTCAAAGAGAGCGAAAGATTCTGCGAGATAATTTATTCCACTACTACTGAGGTGATGAGTCACATTTGGAAGATGAAAAGAAGAGAGGAGAGGAGAGGAGAAAAGGAAGGAAAAAAAGATTTAAAAACAAGAAGAAAAAGAGAAAGGAAAAGAAGATAGCAAAGAAGCCAACACCTAAAAGTTTCCTTTTTCCTCTCACCAAAGCCTGCACAGGAGTCATGCACCTCCACTGGGGATATATTGTCACAAAAAATAATGAGTAGGTTTCTCCACGTTTTTAACAATAGACTTATCAGGACAGGTGAAAGGCAGATTTAGCAGACTTGGGATGTAAGCCTATTTAACTCACTTGGTATTGGGGTTAAGGAAATATAACTTCTTCACAAATGCTGTTTACTTGGTAAACCATGCATTTGCCCATTCATTCTATAAGAAAGACATCATGATGTAAGGGGAAAACAGGGCGAAGAGCTCCTGCTTATGTCTTTTGTTGCTAACTGGTCTCAGGTTCATCCTGCACAATGCATTGGATTAAATCATAACTTTAGCATATCACCCAGACTCTTTAATAATATATGACATATATATTTAAGTTTTTCTAACAGCATTTGATGTCTTCACCATTACCCTTAAATAAATATCCCTAATTTTTTTATGTCTCATTTGACATCTGTCTTTTTAAAAATAATCTCAATTTTATTTGACTTCTCCAAGGTTCTTAAGTTGGTATTCTTACCCTACACTCTGCCTTGCTTTTTTTCTTTGTAAGGGACACAGCACCATATAAGTGTATAATAAACCTACTTTTCCTCCTTGGGTTTCTTCTTTATACTCACACTACTACCACCCTCATTACACTTCTGACTCCAGATATATGGGTTTTCCCACACCAAGAAATGCTTTGTGACACCGATTGGTTGTCCTGGAATTCACTTCAATCTAGCACTAACCAGAGTTATTGTAGACCCCACACGTTAAGGGCTCAGTCCTAGGAGACTGCCCCTCACCTACTGCATATGTCAACTGCAAGTTGTAGGTCCCCAGGTTTTCCACAACCACTCTGACAAATATGAGACAAATCAGAGATTCTTATGGCCTCACTTTGGATTCAGATTTGATTGTTTGCTAGGAAAGTCACAACACTTAGGGAACCACTTACTTTCATTTACCAATTTATTGTATGATAAAAGACACATACAGATGAACTGCCAGATGAAGATACAAAAGACAAAGTATGGTAGGGCTCTAAGCACAAGAGTTTCTGTCCCTGTGGAGTTGGGGTGCATCAAACTCTTGGTTTGTGGATATGTTCACCAAGACGGAAGCTCCCCAGACCCCAAAACTTTGGGAATTTTATGGAGACTTCACCATGTAGGCATGATCCATTATTGACCTAATTTCCAATCCCTCTCCCCTTTCTGGAGGATGAGGGTGAGGCTAAAAGTTCTAACCATCTAAACAAGGCTTGGTCTTTTTAGTGACCACCAGGAACCCACCAACCATTGCCTCATTAGAACAAAAGATACCGCTGTTGCCCATGAAATTCCAAGAACTTTAAGAGCTCTGTGTCAGGAACCAGTGTCAAAGACCAAATATTATAACTAAAGATGCCAGCAACTGGAGGACAGATATACATGTATGTGTGTGTATGTACATATTTTCTATTACTTCACAATAAGAGATTCAAGCAAATCACAGACTACATTGCTTTGGCATCCCAAACAATGCCAAACCATCTTCCACCTCGGGCATAGAACATAAGTAAACATCTCTGGTCTACCATCTTTTATTTTCCAGACTTCCTTACTTCCACTGCCTAATTTTTGTTAAGGAAGGATAAGTGGAAGGACTGAATGGGAAAGATAACTCCTTAGGTTAAAATGCACACACACACGCACAGACACACATGCACAGCTACACACACATTCACACATTCAAACTCACATATCCACAACGGTGATAATATGTACCTATCGTTCTTCTAACTCTGAACATATTAATGTTAAATAAATGTCACATTTAAATTTTATTTATTCTTTTGGTTGGCAGATTCTCTTTCCATATGCTTTTTAATTTTTTTCACTATTACATATTAAGATGAGCCATTCTAATATGCAAAACTGACATCTCATCCTTTGTGTATTCAAAACTAAAAATCACATCTTTAATGTCAGAATAGATAAGGATTTAACAAAGTAGTTTCATCCATTTAGTTTCTTTTAAATTCTTGACTAAATTAATTTTTAAAATATGAAGCAAACCTTCAAAGTATGTGAATTAAATAGATTTCTGTTCTTGTGGGTGATGCAGGGGGTGGGAGGGTGGGGATGGAGCTAATTCCATGTACGCTTAATGGATTTTAGAATCAGATATATGAGCTTGGAGAAATCTAGCAATAGACATAATATAAGGCTGCATAATTTCCTGTGGCAAATTTCAAGTTTTTCAATATTTATTATACACATTGTTTAATTTAATTTCTAGTTTTAAAATGAATGTTATGGACATTTTCAGATATATACAAAATAGAGGATAGAGCATAATTGATTTGTATATTTTAATCAAATCAAAGCCTTTTTAGTGCTTTATTTCATTTGTTTTTAGTAAAATACAATTCAGTGTGTTTATAGAGAATAAAATGTTCTCGTACTTGAAGTTTTTGGACAGCAAATAAGTATCTTGCAGAATTACTTTTGATAGCAGTATTAGTAAGTGCCTAATATGGAATTTAACTTTCCTTTAAAGGGAATATGAAACCACTGGGGAGATTTTTCAAATTGGTGAAAATTCAAGTCTATATATAAATAGAGTCTGAAGAATTGAAATGTTTGGTGTAAATTTAAAAATTTTAAATTGTGGATATTTGAAGTTGCTTTCATTTTTTCCAAAACCTAAGAATTAAATGAACATTATTTCAACTTACTGTTGAATTTTATTTAAATTACCAACTAAGAAAAATGTACTTCAGAACATCAGAACATAAAAATATAAAAAGGAAGCAGTATCATAACATTATAATTTAATCATTTAGTCTAATAATCTTTTTTTTAATGTTCATTTATTTGTTTTTGAGAAACAGGGAGAGGCAGAGAGAGATGGGAACAGAGGATCCAAAGTGTACTGTCAGCACAGAGCCGTCACAGGGTGGCCTTGCGGGGGGGTGGGGGGCGGGCTCAATCTCACTAACTGTCAGATCATGATCATGACCTCAGTCAAGGGTTGGTTAATCAACGAACTGAGCCACCCAGGCACCCTATAGTCTAATAATCTTTTAAACATTAATAGACATTGAGACACAGTTTCATCAAGTTTTAAAAACAAAATACAGAAACGCCTAAAATACTGAAAGTATGATACAATACATACAATATACAACTGGTATTACAATACATGCTAATTTGATTTTCTATGAGGCTGTATGTCATAGTATTATTGTGTATTAAAGTGTACCTATCACAAATTGAAAACATGAACTTTTTGATTCTTTTACACTAGTTTGAAACTTGTTTGGTAAACTGGGAGATGGAAAATTCCATAGTCTAAACCAGTTTTGAGAATGAAGAAAATTTTTATAGAAAGCAATCCACTAAAAATCAGAGTCACCCATCAAAAAAGATAGAATAATGGAAAATTATGTCCTTTTGTGTTAAAGTCATTTGGAGAAGATTTTTTGTTAATTGTCTCTACATTCTCTTTCTTTTGAACTAAAGAAAATGATAGGGAAATAGAACATGTGATTATTGGATAAAAGTTAATGATGAATAAAACAATAAATTAATAAAAATACAATTTTAATTTCAATTATAGGAGCAAGTCAAATTTAGAATGTGCTTTAAGACAGATACGCCAAAGCTTTCCTTTTCAACTAGGCTTCCTGGCCTCTCAGTAGAGGGGTCTGAGGATGGTTACTCCCATTTTGTTCTTTCTTCCATAGCTCCTCCATCACTTTCCTTCTAAGAATACTGTTATGGTGAAGAAGGCCAGGTGTCTCCCTGCAACTTCAGAAAAGGGTATGTTATTATAAAGGAAAATCCTGTAACAACTATATACTTAAAATCATTCCCTCAGCTTGGCACTCCAGATACTTAACAGACACTTATGAGCATGTTTTGCAGTTCCAACCCATACACAAATATTTGATTTTCTAATTCTTTATGTAAATAATGTTTGCCAGCCCTATAGAAGCAACCATTATCGTTATTAACATTTGACACTAAAACTTTCTTTCTTAACTCTCTTTTTTAAGTTTATTTATTTATTTTGAGAGAGCAGTGAGGGAGGGGCAAAGAGAGAAAGGGAGACAAAGAATCCCAAGCAGGCTTCTTCTATGCTGTCAGCACAGAGCCTGATGTGAGTCTTGAACTCACCAACCCATGAGATCATGACCTGATCCAAAAAAAATCAAGAGTGGGATGTTTAACCAACTGAGCCACCCAGACATCTTTCTTAAGTCTCTTTTCTTGAGATGACTAATTTGAAAAATGATCTCTGTCTGTGACAAAATGAAATAGGATTCTGTGTTCTTGAAATCATGAAAAAAAAAACTACTCTAATAGTAAAAACCTAGACTGTAAACTTCAAGCTATTTTTAGTATATTAACACACTAAAATTATCTTTGACATGTATGTTTCTTATATATAAGCATCTATATCACATAAACATTTATATTATATTTCTGTCTTAGTCATTACATTTCTCTTTTTTATTTTTTCCAGATAATGTTTAAAGGATTCTGCATCAGTCTTTGGTATTGGACGTATTCAGAATCTCTTCTTCAACTTTTGCTGTCCTGGTCCATTGCCTTCCAGCTTTAACTTACTTGTGATCCCTTCAAACATTTTACATGGTTTGCAATGGTTACATGAACTTTTGGAAAGTGATATTTGCACCATCTCATATTTTATTCACAATGGCACTTTAGGAAAAGAAATTGGAAAAAGCTTACAAAGCAGTATCTTAAAAAATGAATCTTATTGTGAAGCTTCGGAGAAGTTTTCGAACATTGGTTGTTCTTTTAGCTACCTTTTGCTTGGTGAGCATTGTCATTTCTGCCTACTTCCTCTATTCTGGCTATAAACAGGAAATGACTCTTATTGAAACCACTGCAGAAGCAGAGTGTTCTGACATCAAAATTCTGCCATATCGGACAATGGAGCTGAAAACAGTTAAACCTATTGATACATCCAAAACTGATCCTACAGTCCTTCTATTTGTGGAGAGCCAGTACTCTCAACTTGGTCAAGATATCATGGCTATCTTGGAGTCTAGCAGATTTCAGTACCAAATGGTCATTGCCCCCGGCAAGGGGGATATACCTCCTCTTACAGATAATGGCAAAGGGAAATATATTTTAGTTATTTATGAAAATATTCTGAAGTACGTCAGCATGGACTCATGGAATCGAGAGCTTTTAGAAAAATACTGTGTGGAATACAGTGTTAGTATAATCGGTTTTCATAAAGCCAATGAGAACAGCTTTCCAAGTACACAATTAAAAGGCTTTCCATTAAACCTTTTCAATAATCTAGCTCTAAAGGACTGTTTTGTCAACCCTCAGTCTCCTTTGCTGCATATTACCAAAGCCCCCAAGGTTGAGAAAGGCCCTCTTCCTGGGGAAGATTGGACTATTTTCCAATATAATCATTCAACCTACCAGCCTGTGCTTTTAACTGAATTACAGACAGAAAAATCCCTTTCATCCTCATCCAGCAAACCGCTCTATGCGACGGTGATACAGGACTTGGGGCTTCATGATGGAATTCAGCGAGTTCTTTTTGGCAACAACTTAAACTTTTGGCTACACAAGCTCATCTTCATAGATGCCATCTCCTTCTTGTCAGGGAAGAGGCTGACACTGTCCTTGGACAGATACATGCTTGTGGACATTGATGATATCTTTGTTGGGAAAGAGGGAACAAGGATGAATGTCAAAGATGTAAAGGTAAGAACATTTATAAATAACATCGTAATTTTTATTTCACTAACTGTGGTATTGATAAAATATAATTTTGAATATTTTAGATTCTTAGTTACACAAGTTTTCAGATGCAGTATGTTTGAAATAAAATAGGCATCAAAAAATCTTGAACTAAGCCTTAACTATTCCTCACACACATACCCCAGATGATTTAGAGGAGATAGAACGACAATATCTCAAATATTTGAACTTAATTTCCTTGCCTCTTCTTAGGCCTTACCCAAGATCCCTGTAGAACGGGCTTCCTTATCCTATCACATGTTGCAGTTTGTAGCAGTGAGACTCATATAGTCATAAAACTCCATCCTTCAACTGGTCCCCTGTTCTACTTGGGTTTAACAGTGGTGGTTGAAATACAAGATGGAGGAGTACCTTTTATAACTTCAAGACCTTTTGTAACTTCAAGTAAGCACAGTGTTTGTTTACAGGAAGTATTAATATACTTGTAAATACAGATATGAGCAAAAATATAGTTTTATAGAGGATGTGTTTTGGACCTGGACTCAGAATAATAATTTATCTCTTTTATAAATTTATCATATTATTTTGGGTAACACAACAGTGTTTGACTATATACCAAATTCATCTTGCAATTGTTAATAGATAAAGAAAAAGCCAAATAAGGTATACTAGGTTAGGTAAGTGATTCTAAGAATAATCCCTTCCTTTCTTTATCTTGATTCAATATTCTCAGTTTTACCTATCTTGTCCTGTATGTAACTAAATTCATTTTTGGACAAATAAGTGTAGCAAACTATAAACAGAAATAATAAGACACAACTTAAAATTGTAAGATAGCTTAAGATTATTAAGATCATATCATGATTTTTGAATTCCTATTAGACTTTTTATCCTCCAAAGATGAAACCTCAATACTACTTCAAAATGATGGCATTTTCCCTATCCTAAGACCTTATCATCATGTAGTAAGAAATGATTAAAACCAGTAAAGTAAGTTCACTATTTAAAAATGTTCAAAGTACATGTGAACCAGTGAACTCTATTTTTAATGATCCACCAAATGAAGCATCATTTGACTGGTACCCAAATATTTCATTTTGGACATTGTTGTAAAGGGATTAAATGATGCCTCTTGAGTTCTGTCTAGATTTTTCTGTTTTTTTCTTACTTGTTTTGTATTTACTATTCTTTTAATTAATATAAATTCTAAGTTTTTTATTTCAAAACCATAAACTTAAGGGGTTATATGTTTCAAAAGTTTCTCAAGTGATTCCTACCTGAAACTCTAAAAGGAGAGGGTTTCCTAATTTTAATTTAACAAAGTATATGAATTGAAAATGTTTTTATAACTCTAACGAACTTTTCCAGCCCAAATTCCACTATTTCACTTACTTTCAATAAAAGCTTACAAATAGCAATTCATTACTATATAATATTCACTGATGACTTCTTAAGTGGCATAACCCCAAACAATAATAAAATACTGAAATTTAGCAAAAGCTGGAACAATGTCAGAGGCAGAGAGAGGATCAAAAGATTTTATGTTTATATGTATACATATATTTACATATATGTATGCTGTATGTATATATAGAGAGATAGTCTGTGTATATATATAGTGTGTATCTGTATATATACACATATACATAGTGTGTGTATATATATCGTATATACATATAGTGTGTGTATGTATGTGCACATGTATCTTAATTATACACTACACACACACACACACACACACACACACACACACACACGTATGCACACACACTCACACCCTGACTGTCACTTTGAAGAAAATACTTTTACCTACCCCTTTTGTTGTTGCTGGTTCTTCCTCAGAGCTATTAATCAAAGAATATCAGAAACTTGATTGGTTATAACTCTCTCAGTTACTTAAAGATCAAGAAGAAATACAATTTTCCAAGTATAAAAATTCGAGTCCCTTGTCATTTGTCCTTGTCATTTGATTTTTATTTTGGCCTTATTTTTTGGATAAATATGATTTTGTGGAAGAAATTTTAAATTATGTGTAGAAAAGTTCTCAATACTCTCATGTTCTTCACTCATATGTTACTTTTCTGGTACTGTAGCATTTGATCTCATACTTTGGTAAAGATGAGGAGAAATCCATCCTCCTTCAAACTCTGCCCAAATTTTCTAAAGCAGGGATATTGCACGCCTGCTGACATTTTTCTCTATTATGCTGAAATCAAGAGTAGTGGTATTCTGTTCCTCAACAGAACACATTTAGGAAAGCTGGAGAGTTGTGGTTGAAAATCCTTGTTCATGTAGATGACTGGACTCTTCCTTGGCCATTCGCACGATTAGACCTGGAGCATTAAACACCAAGCTCAAACATACCTTTGCCTACAATATCACCTTGCTTGACAAAAAATATATTAGTATATATTAGCTTGAATATATTTTCTCATTTTGAAATAGAGATTCTGGATCATACCGTTAAAGAATTAGCATTGTTAAGGTACAGCATTTGATCCAATGAAAAGAACACAGGTTTTTTGTTTTTTTTCTAACTGAACTTGAAAACCCATGTTCTTTTCACTACATGGTTCTCCTTGACCTAAGCTACCATAGTTCTAGTTTCTTTTAGAAACTAGTGTATTATATCTGATTTCATTGTGTTTTCCTCCAACCAAAGCCACTGAGATAGAAATCAGTATGTTCGTTTACAAGGCAAGCAACATTATGCTCAGGCAGGTGCAATAACTATCATCTAATTGCTGCCAAAATTTTATTGTATTTATAAAAACTTAAGAGGGGAACCTGGGTGATTCAGTCACTTAAGCAACCCACTCAATTTTGGCTTAGGTCATGATCTCACAAACTGAGCGTACAGCACAGAGCCTGCTTGGGATTCTCTCTCCTTCTCTCTCTGTCCCTATCCCGCTCATGCTCTCTCTCTCTCTCTCTCTCTCTCTCTCTGTCCAAATAAATAAACTTGAAAACAAACCCTCAAGATATAAGAAGAAAAATTATTCATGTATATAATCTTCTAGAATTAGACTTCAAAACTTTGTGAAATATTAGCAATCAACAAAAGTCAGAAAATATGGTCATGTTTTGACTTGGTAATATTTCTGTGTAATATTCAAGGCAATCAGAAAATATTCTTGTACATATGAGGTTCTATTAGCAGAATGACCTCAGGCTATTTTGAGTGGTGTCTTAAACACTTGAACCTATTTTTCCCTCGTTTTAAAAACAAAATTGTTTTTCATAATGGCCTTAATTACATGTATGTAAACATAATGGCCATCTTGATTATTAAAATTTTAATTAAAAAAATTTCTTGCAGTCAACTAATTTGATTTCTATGGGAAATGGTTTACCCTTGGTTGGAACATTTGGTATAGTCAGAGATGGTTAGTAGAATTAAGATAGTATGTTCTTTTTCATAGTTTCCTAAGACAGAATAAGTGTTTTTTTTCTTTTCGCAATGAGGGCTTTAAAAACATTGACATGGTAAATGTAGGCTTCCACATGGACAATGAAAGCAGATTTATTTCTAATGCTACCAATAATTTTGGTGCCTTAATCAATTCTGTGACCTGTTGTTGTTTTCTCTGTTGGCAATACAACATCATTATTAGCATTTTTATGTGTCTTTACACTTTTTGAGGAAATTCATTTATTTATTTATTGAACATCTACTGTATATGAGACTATATTTAAAACATTATCTGCCTAATAAATCTAAAATTCTTATTTAAAGTTCTATATGATCAGTTCAGTTTACTTTTCAATATTTATTTGTAATACTCTTCAAAACACCCTGCTTGTATTAGGCTAGCGTCAGTCTACCCCTCAGCTGTGGCTTGCTCATCTATCTTGACCTCTCAGTTTCTGTGCTTTGACTAAAATATGTTCCCTGAAGTAACCCATAATTCAAAAGATATCTTAAGTCCTACTTCTTACGAGAAGGTGACACATGTCCTAATGACCCTGGTAGATGCTGATTTCTTTTTAAATTGAGTTCCCTGAATAATCACTGACCTTAACTCTCTCTTAGCATCCTCATGGGCCAACTCCAACATTAGACAGTGAGACAAGTTTTCTCATACATGTACTTATCAGAAAGTGCATAATAAGGAAGCTTAGACATGATTTGAAAATATTTTATTGACAATTATTACACTGTCTTTAGCTGTTTGGTGAGTGCAGGACTAAATTAGTCATAGAATTGATTTACTACATTAAGAAAAATAATTCGAGTAGTTTTGAGTTTTGTCTCAAAACAAGTTGTACATTTCAAGTAGGGGGCAGAACTCAAAAACAAATCTATGTTGTAAACATGAAGTCTAAAATAAATGGTTAGCAAGCTAATTGTTTTTTTTTCCCATTTTCTCTTTCCTCCCCACCCCCCGCATCCCACAGTGTTTTTAATGAATCTGTACCTAGACTAATGTTAAGGCTTGATCCAGATAAAAAAAATTTAGCAATATCTTAACCTGGATGTTTTCAGGCATTTATTTGACTACATATTTCCTGAATTGAAAACCATATGTTTAAAAATTTAAAGTGCAAATGAAATTATGCAAATTGAATGACTGATACTTGAAAGATGTTAAGTTAATAAATATAAAGGAGACAATTAATAAAAGCTCTTACAATACAGGTAAGTGATTTCTGGTTAGGTCCAATAGCTATTTGAAAGTCTCTTTTACACAAGAAAATGATACAATGAAAATATTTGGGCAATTCCTTTCTATTATTAATGTAAATGTTTAAATAAAATCTCAAGTCAAACTTTTGTAGGAATTATCGCATTTAACAGGGACAGGTTGCTATGAATAGGAACAAAGAAGAAAATTTCAAAATCTTGATTAATTATTTGAATATGGGTTGGAAGAGAAAAGAAAAAAAAACCTTGTGATTTCTAAAGTTATGATCTAAGAAAATAAGAAAGTATTGATGCTATGAATATCAACACAAAAGATGAGAGGCTATATTAATAATTGAAAATATTAGTTTTCTAACATTTTACCATTGTAACTGAAATATATTGCTACATCTGACAAATTATTTTTTTAGAATCCTTGATATCCTAGACTGAATGTCACTATCAAAGAGGGATCTGATAAGTAAAAATTATATGTGATAAATGGAACTCAGATTTAACATATTAACCAGTATAGATTGAGCAGTGCAGAATAGTCCTGGCAGTAGAGGTTGGATGGATGGCCCAGTCAGACAATCAAATGAGCAGCATCTGTAAGTTCTTTTGTATTTTCTAAGTAGGTGAGGAAGGCATGCAATCAATAAGTGTAGCATAACAGCTGGGTAGTGGCCCAAGCAAGTACGATCAGATTTCATCAAGAGATATTTCAAAACAAACTGAAGATACTCAATCCTGGGGTTAGTATAGGCAAAAATAGTCTTCTACATGAGAAAAAATGGCACAAAAGACAGTGCCCCAATTAGAAAAGACTAATATTTGACAATATATGACAACTTGGAGTTCAACATAGGAGACGTGACAGGGAACTTGGAAGGCAAAAGCTCGAGCATAACAATAACCCTATATAGAAGAGAGGAGCCTTCAGCAAGACCTGATGAAGTTGCAGCCCTCACAATGACCTAGAATCCTTAGGACTGTAAGGGAAGAGCTGCATTTAGCTTCTCATGGAATCCTTAGATGCCCAACTGCAACAATTATACTATTTCAAAGTGCTCAATTGGTTCAAAAGAAAAGCAGACACTGTCACAGGCTTATCATAGGCATGACTCATTTTCTGTATAAACATAGAATCACTGTGTCAATTAAAATATCTTTATAAGATGAATATGTCTTGGCTGAAAAGATGCTCTATATAATGTATTTTGTCAAAGTCAGTAGTGAGTTCAGAAAAACTCAAACAAAATTCGAGGTTTGTTTCAAGCTTGGAAAAGGACAGCCACCGTATGGATGTATTTAATACAAAAATCTTCTGGGGCATCTGGGTGGCTCAGTGGATTGTGTCCTATTCTTGATTTCAGCTCAGGTCATGATCTCATAGTCATGAGACTGAGTCCTGCATTAAGCTCCACATGTACTGGACTCTGCTGGGCTCCATGCTGTGCATGGAGACTGCTCAAGATTCTCTCTCTCTCTCTCTCTCTCTCTCTCATTCTGTCCCTTCCCCACTTGCATATGCTCTCTTTCTCTCCTTTTCTGTCTCAAAAAGAAAATTCCTTCTTTTATTTCTTAATGTAAAATCTCGAATTTTCTTTTCTTCTGAACATTTTCATGTGGCACCATATATAAGACTTTGTCAGTGGAAGAAAACACTATCTCTTCCAAAAAATATTTCTTTAGGGAAGTAAAAAGGCCTCTACTTAAAAAAATTACCAAAATTATATAAAAGTGTACTTTTAAGTGATGGAATGAAAAAAAAAAAAGAGTAAGAAAACATATTCTGGTACTATCCCTTCCAAATTGGACATGTAAGAAAAACTTTTACATTTTGTTTATTAACTTAAAATAATTTAATTCTATGTCCAAATCATTATTTCTCACTATGGGCTCCAGATGTCATTTTTTATTATAAAATGTATACAAACATAATATATCCAGTTCTTGATTTCATTAGAATACGCAGGACATTTTCCCAATTATCTGAGTTACAAGGTAGAAGGCAATATATACCATGACAAAATGTTGACAGTGGGAACAAAAGAGGGCCTAATTGGAGGAATTAGGGAAATTTCATGGAGGAGGTGGCTTCTGAGTCCTCTGTGATGGTATGACAGAGCACTAGCAAATCAAGTGGAGGATATATTCATGGATCAATCCAAGCTAAGATTTAGCCCAAAATATCAGGATATTTTTGGGAATGGTAAATTGTCTGTGTTGTTTGGATGATAAATTAAGTAAGAGATAACAGTGTTATTAAATGCTGAAGATGTTGGTTGTGGCCATAATATAGAACTTTGGTGACAGAAGGATACTATTTGAGTCACTGAAGATTATAAGCCAGAAAGTAATATGATCAGAACTGGGATTGAAAAAAATGTACATTGTTTGAACGAGGGTATATGTTTTAATGGAGACCTCTCAAAAAACTTACTACAACAATATAGAAATAATAATTCTTATTTTTAAAAATAGGATTTATTTAGCATATTAATATACACTAAGCACTGTGCTAATCATTAACAGGCAGCATATCATTTAACACAATAATACTAAGAGGAAATATTTTGTACTGAATGATTAAAATGAGGCATGACAATATTAAGATACTCATCTAGCTAATAAGTGGCAGAACAAATAAACCCAAACTGTCATGAATGTCTAAGCTTTCTTCCAGAAATCAATGATGTGGGTTTGGGTTTGAGTCTCAGTGCCAGCAGTAACCAGTTAACTTTGAACATTTTTATTTACCCCTCCCATTCTCAGATTATAGATCTGTAACACCAGTGTGAAGCAACCCACTTCTTAGCATTGTAATGAACCTTTAAAAAGATAAGGAGTGGAAAGTTGCCAGGATAGAGTCTGACCTGTAAGATTTACTCAATTTAATCAGTGGGAGTCAGTATGGAAAGGGGAGATTGGGAGAGCCCGTGCAGAATTGATGGGACTTGGGCACCTACTCAATGGAGGAGCAGAAAAAAAGATGGAGGTGTGGCATCATGGTTTTTCCTGGAGGTATCTATTAATGTATGCAAAATTAGGCAGAAGAAAAGGTATTAGGAAAATGAGGAGTTTGATTTAACATGGGATATCCAGTTGTAGGCATTTAAAAAAGCAAATCTAAATTTTTGGATGCCGTCAGAAGTGGCAGTATAGCTTTAGAGACCATCAAGCTTAATACTTGCAATCTTAGTGATGATCACTAAAGGGAAGGTAATCAAAGAAGAAGAAAAACAGTTGAAAGCATCTTTTGGATGTCCTGTAATAAACTCGAAATTATGACAAGTTAGTTTCATACAGAGAAAACTGTTTCATGTATCAAGAGAGTAGCAATCCAAACAGCTTCTTCATTAATAATATGGAAAAAAGCCTGAAACATCAGTTAAGTGCTGCCTGTTCTTGGAGAAAGAAAATTAAAGAAATGTCCAACTGAGAATAGCTCGGTGTTCATGCAACAGAGAAGGTACAATCATTTATCTGGTATGTGTCATTTTGAATTATTTTTTCCTTCTTATTTATGACCTCTTGATAACCAAGAATTGCAATATGCCCCCCTCCTAACATGATCGTGAGGTGTACCAAATGACTCTTTGTCATAAATATTCCTGAAATGTGGAGTGATATATAGGGGTTAAGTATAAAGAGATCAAGAAATCTAAATCCTCATTTTTAGTTATTGTGTCTAGAAATTATATTCTAATGAAAGATTTTTATTTAGTTTTTATTTTCTTGATGACAGTGTTCTTTCTGAACTTGTCTGTTTTTTTGTTGCTGTTGGAAATGAGGATTTGGGAGGCATACTTTCATTTAAACCCATTTTCTGGGTATCAATTTAGGGGCACCTGGGTGGCTCAGTCAGTTGAGTGTCTGACTTTAGCTCAGGTATGATCTAATGGTTCCTGAGTTCTAGCCCTACTCTGTCAACACAGAGCCTGGAGCCTGCTTCAGATTCTGTGTCTCCTCTCTCTGCCCCTCCCCTGCTTGCACTCTCTGTGTCTCCATCTCTCTCTCTCTCTCTCTTAAAAATAAATAAATATTTAAAAACAATTTAAAATTATTACTTTATATTTAAAAAGAGCATTTTAAATCAAGACCTGTTAACCAAGTGAGAAATAATTTGTAAAGTTTTTTTATATGTTAGATTTTAATTTAAGATTGGACATTCCCTGAATTCCAAACAGATCTAAATAGTAATGGATCCAACACTAACTGAAGTGCTCACTTTGGTTAGTTTATAGTATAAGATAATTACTGAGCAAAAAACAATCTTTTGAGGCTGCAGGGACAGAACACAATTAAAGTCCATGAGCTCCATTTTGCTACTCAAGATGTAGCAATTGTCTCCATGGGAAAGAGAAAATATTAGAAAATACTTTTGGTAAAAGCAACCAAGCTAGTCAATCTCAGCAAGGTAGAAAAACAATTAGAGTTTAGAATTCTTAAATCTCATTGTTAATGCCTAAAAGCCCTAGGGATATTCGTGGGAATATTTTCTGATTAGTTTTGTATATTGTCTCATTCTCTGTGATGATATAAATAGTGGTTAATGCTCAGATTATAATGAGCCTCTTCAGCTAAAGCCACCATGTTTTGTTATGATAATCATCAAAAGATACCACAAAATGGTTTCATTTCTAAAGAATGTTTAAAAAGAAAACAAAACAATACAAAAACTTCCTTCTTTTATATTCCCTGTAGAAATACACATTGTGTGTTCCTAGGTAAATTATCATGTAATCAAGCATTTTGATTATATAATCCTGAAGAAGCTAGAATAGTAGTAGTAGTAGTAGTAGTAGTCGGTAGTAGTAGTAGTATTCAGATAATAGATTAAACTATTAAAGTAGTTATAGACATTGAATTTTATTTTCATTCAACTCATAATTTTTCAAGTCTACTCTGAGCCGAGCTTTCTGGCTGTTTGCAGGGATTGATAATTTTCACCTGCTACTTTCTTTTTTCAAATAAATCAAATATTCCTCTGATGGGTTCCTTTATTATTATACTTTTGAAATATTTCATACATTCTAAAAAGTATGTATATAATGAATATAATTTAAAGGTTGATAAAAATAAGAATGGCTTTGTTCTTGCCACTTAGCAGAGGACATAGAATATTACCACCACCTCTCTAATCACACACCAGTTTTTCTCCTAGAGAGGTAATTAGTATCCTGAATTTTGAGAGCTATGGTACACTGTGACTGCTACGATACATACAATACAATTTCCTGCAATTTTTCCCCTTACTTTTATTTCTGAGATTCATCTATACTGATGTTTATAACTCTAGTTCATGAAACAATTTCTTTGTAATATTTATTTTCTCCAACGTGGGTATTATCAGACTTTTAAATTTTTTGGCTATTTGGTAGATATAAAATTATATGAGTTATTTGATTACTTATGAGGTTGAATATCTTTTTTGTACTTAATGACCATTATTTTTTTTCAAGTTTTTCTATTTTTAACTGCATTAAAAGTAAGTTGCAAAATATCACATTTCATCTCTAACTACCTCAACATTGATTTCCTAAAAAAAGAATATCCTCCTTCAATAAAAATAACAGTATTGTACTTGAGAAAATTAAAATTACAATATTTTATTATAGTCTGTATTGAAAGTTAATCCAGTTGGCCAAAATTTCTTTTTTAAAAAATTTTATGTATTTATTTATTTAGAGAGAGAGAAGGAGGAGGGCAAAGAGAAGTAGAGAGAATCCCATACAGGCTCCACACTGTCAGCGATGAGCCAGATGTGGGGCTCAGACTCATGAACCATTAGATCATGACCTGAGCCTAAATCAAGAGTCGGATGCTTAACCAACTGAGCCACACAGCACCCCCCCCACCACCAAATTCTGTATATCTTATTATGTTTTTTCAGGATCAAATTAAGATTATATTATCAATGCAATCTGCTTAATTTATTTTAATCTGGTACTTTTCTTGCACCTTTTTTACTGTTATCTATTGACTTTTTATGACTAGTTTTTAGAACACTTCTATGTTTATAGCAAAATTGAGAGGAAGGTGCAGGGATTTCACATATACCCTTGCCTCCACGCTTGCATAGCCCTCCATTATCAGTATCCCCCACCGGAGTGGCACATGTTGCCATAATGCACCTACAGTGACACCATAATCATCCAAAGTCCATAGCTTACATTAAGTTTCACTCTTGGTGGGGTATATTCTATGAGTTTGGACAATTGTATAATGGCATGTATTCATCGTAATGGTATCAAAAGAGAACATTTTCACTGCCCTAAAAAATTGTGCTTCACCTTTTCATCCCTGCTCTCCTGCTTTTTCATGTATTTTACAAAGCCTGTGTCATTTTCTCACTTAAACTTTGAATTATTTGTTCTTATATTCATTTTTAGTTCTTTGTATAATCTGGATTCATCCCTTGTTGATATGTTTGCAGATATCTTCTGGTATACTACATGCCTTTTCACTTTTTTTAATGGTGTCATCTCACTGATAAAAAATATTCAATTTTTATTGTAGAAAAAATATATCAATGTTTTAAATAAATTATTGTGGGCATTTTTATATGCACGTTTTGTCATTTCTGTCCCAAGATGTTTGTGTAATAGTGGCCTTATTTGTTAGTTAAATGTTCTTAAAATAACCTGAACCTAAAATCTCATTAGGGGATACATTAAAATTAATCACTTTTTAAAAATTATTATTATGTATTTTTTCTTTTCTAAAATATCTTTTGAGTTACTTTATAATTTATACTTTCAAGAAATTTTCACATTGCATTACTTCAAAATGTCTAATTTAACTTTGTTCACAATAGACATTTTATATTATATTATACTATATTATATTATATTATATTATATTATATTTTCATGTTTATTTATTTATTTTGAGAGAGAGAAAAGGAGAAGGGGAGGGGCAGAGAAAGAATCCCAAGCAGCATCTGCACTGTCAGTACAGAGCTGGACATGGGGCTAGGTTCGACAAACTGAGAGATTATGACCCGAGCTGAAATCAAGAGCGAGATGCTCAAATGACTGAGCCAGCCATGTGCCCCACCATTTATTATATTTTAAATTTCTGTAGCAGTTGATTATGTCATTGTTTTGGTTCTAATGTTGTTCATTTTTATTTTTTCTCTTCCATTTTCATGATTGATCCATTTGACAGAGATTGACTAATTTTATTTTCTCTTTTTTTAATACTCTCACTTGTTCATTTTTATTTTCCTGTCAATGTTTGCTTTTATCTTTATAAATTCTTGACTTCTGAAAGTTTTGTTTTATTCTGATGTTGTTTTTTTTGTCTCCTTAAAATACGTAACTAACTCATTAAGTGTCACCTTTATTTCTCTCATCTAATGTAGCATTCAGGGTCATGTATTACAACATTATAATTTAAATAACTATGTATGCTTTTAAAAGTGGTAGTTCTTGTCATTCAGTTATGAGCATTGTCTGATTTTTATTCTGATTTCTTTTTTTAACCTTTGAATCAATCATGAGAGTGTTTTCAGATTTTCCTAATTTATAAAATGGTTTAAGTATCTTTTTAAAGTATCATTCTTTACGTATCTGCATACTCAGTGTTTGCTAATTTATTGAGACTTCCATTATGGAGCAGTATGGTATTCATTTTCGTTCAGGTTCCTACTATATGTGTGCTAGAAAAAGGCGTATCTTCTCTAGGTTTGCAGTTCAGAGATCTAGTTATCTGTCATCTTTGCACAAGATTGTTAATTGTGTTACTAAAATCCTTTATATATTTCTAAGCTTTTGTCTGCTGATCTGTGTATTTTTTGTCTGTTTGACCAGTGATGATTATGTCTATATCTACATTGACTTTGGTAAAATTTCCAATATTGCTAACACTTTCAGTTTGTGATTTATATATCATATAGTTCTCTTTTGTTTTTCACTTCTTAGACATTTACTAATACTATATCTTTCTGATGAATTAAAGCCTTATCATTTCTATTATGAAATTACTTCCATCATATCTGAAATACATTTTTACTAAGATTTTCTCTTTTTTTGACATTATTATGGTTCCACTTTGTCAGTTTTGCATGTTTTTATTCCCAATCATTCTATGCCCTATGGACTTAGTTGTGTCTCTAGTAACAGAATATAAATTCATATTGTTGATGTTGTTTTTTAATATGATCTGAACATCTTTTTTTAAACTAATGAATCTAATCAAATCTCCAGAAGATAACAGAGATGAAATATTCAAAGTATAATAGCTCTGACTTTTTCAAAATCAATGAATGACAATTTTCCAATACAGAGAGCTTCCTCACAAAACATCTGCAGAAGAATAAACCAAAAATAAAATCCCTACCTACATACATTATAATGATACAAAATAACACAAGACTAAATCCTCTTCCTGAAAAAAAAAAAAAAAAAGTTGACTGGTAGGTATCTTTTGAAGAGCAGCAATGGAAGTCAGATTTAAAATCATTGTTTTAAGAAATGATAGTCTTCCTTGTGCAAAATAGAGAAACAACGAGGTGGTTTCTTGTTTTTGGTTTGGGGTGGGTTTTTTTGTTTGTTTTGTTGTTTGGGTTTTGTTTTGTCTTGTTTTATTTTGTTTAGCCTAGAAGCTGAATGATGCAAAGATACTCCATCCCAGTCTTAAAATTCTGCTTCAGACAAAATCTGATCTGAATAGAAGTTGCTTGTGTTCTGAACATGAGGCTATGTTTCACGGAGGGACACTTGATTTGAGTGGAAGAACAGCTATCTTTGTAGGTGAAAATAATGCTTTCATTTGAGATAAGGATTGACTCTGACCCTACTGGTCAGCATAATTTTGTGCAGGTTACTTATTCTTATGTGCCACACTTTTTCCTTATTCATAGAGTGAGATCTAATAATAGCACATATTCAACAGATGGCTGTGAATATTAAGTAATTTAACTGAATAACACTGAGGAAATTTCCTGACATTTTGTAAAAATCAGTTACTTTTCTTAATAATGGAGTTGAAGAAAATGATTCCTGTGATTTCTTCAATAATTTGATTATTGTATTTTATTATTCTAAGACTCACATTTAATTTCATATTTTATCATCTCGGACATAAGGGTATATCTTTTAATTCATAACCTCTTATATTTTATGAAGTATAATAATTTAAACTAATGTTATTTATTTTCTTTTTACAAAATATTATCAAAACGTAGTTAATATAAAACGTCATATTAGTTTCAGGTGTACAACATAGTGGTTTGACAATTCTATACATTACTCAATGCTTATCATGTTAACTCATCATCAGCCACCAAACAAATGTTATTAAAATATTATTGACTATATTCCCTATGTTGTATTTTTCATTCCCATTACTAATTTATTTTGTAACTGGATGTTTGTATCTCTTAATCCCCTTACTACATTTCATCTGTCTCCCTCCATCTCACTCCCTCTCTGGCAACAAGCCACCAGTTCGTTCTCTATATTTAATAATTTGTTTGTTTGGGGGCACCTCGGTGGCTTAGTTGGTTAAGCGTCTGACTTCAGCTCAGGTCATGATCTCACAATTGGTGCATTTGAGCCCTGCGTCGGGCTCTGGGCTGACAGCTAGCTCAGAGTCTAGAGCCTGCTTCAGATTCTGTGTCTCCCTCTCTCTGACCTTCCCCTGCTTACATTGTCTCTCTCTCTCAGAAATAAATAAAAAAATCATTAATTTTTTTTAAAAGTAATAATTTGTTTGTTTGTTCATTTGTTTTGTTTTAAAATTTTTTATTATTTATTTTGAGAATGTGAGAGTAGACCACATTATTTGTTTTGTTTTCTAAATTCCACATATAAGTGAAATTATATGATATTTGTGTTTCTTTGACTTATTCCACTTAGCATAATACCTTCAAGGTCCATTCATGTCACAAATGACAATATTTCATTCATTTTATGGCTAATATTCCATTTTAAATGTACACATCTTCTGTGTCCACTCATCTATGGGTGGACACTTTGGTTGCTTCCTTGCCTTGGCAATTGGAAATAGTGCTGCAGTAAACACAGGGCTGACTTATACCTTTTCTAATTTAAACTGATTTTATTTAAACTGAGATCACATTTTTCTTAAATTTACCTACCTAATTAATATAAATTCATATGATGCAATCTTAAAGTTGTCAATATTAGGTGTTTTGTCCCCTAGTACTGAAAAATAAATCTATATAACACTTCTTGGTTCATCAGAAAGATACTATTATATGAAACAAAAGTACTTCTTCTGGTTGTTTATAATAAAGATGTAGGTTAGGGTACCTGGGTGGCTCAGTCTGTTGACTTTGGCTCAGGTCATGACCTCACAGTTCATGGGTTCAAGCCCCACATCAGGGTCTGTGCTGACAGCCTAGAGCCTGGAGCCTGCTTTGGATTCTGTGTCTCCCTCTCTCTCTGCACCTCCCCCACATGTTCTCTCTCTCTCTCTCTCTCTCTCAAAAATAAACATTAAAAATCATTTGTTTTAAGTTGTGGGAAGTATGTTTAATATAACTTTTATAATGCAGTGTGATTGCAAATGCATATAATAAGTTAGTTATAATTTATCAATTCGTAGCACATACTTTGAAATGAAAAAAAGTGCTCTACTCATTTAAATGTTAGAACACAAAAATTAAAAAAGTTTCTGAAGTCTGTACTCCATAGTTAAAATTTGCACATTTATTTATTTAAGACTTTCTAATGTCAAGGATTTTAAAAATTTTAACCACTTTATTGAGGTACAATTGACATGTTAAAAGTTATTCATATTTAATATAACCAACCTGATGAGTTTGAAGTTAAGTATACCCCCATAAAACTGTCACCACACAAAGGACATAATCATATCCATTACCTACTGCCAAAGTTTTCTTCCACTTCCTTTATGATTGGTATTAGTGTTAGTCTTAGTGTTAGTCTTAGTATTATGGTGGTAAGACCAATTAACAAAATCTACCTTCTTGGGGTGCCTCAGTCAGTTAAACATCTGACTCTTGATTTCAGCTCAGGTCATGACCTCACAGTTGTGAGATAGAGTCACAATTCATCTCCACTATGTTGGGCTCTGTGCTGGGCATGGAGCCTATTTAAGATTCTCTCTCTCCCTCACCCTATGTCCCCCTCTCTAAAAAAAATCTACCCTCTTAGCACATTTTAAATATACAATATAGTATTATCTGTAAGTAGTATGCTGATCAGTGGATCTGCAGAACTTATTTATCTTGTTTAACTGAAACTTTTTACCCTCTGCCAAGATCTTCCCATTTCCCGCTCCTCCATCCCTTAGCAACCACTATTCTACCTTTTGCTTCTATGAGTTTAACTGCTTTATTATTTTTAAAAAATTGTTAATGTTTATTTAATTTGAGATAGAGAGAGAGAGAGAAAATGTGAGCAAGAGAGGGGCAGAGAGAGAGGGAGACACAGAATCCGAAGCAGGCTCCAGGCTCTGAGCTGTCAGCACAACCCACAAGCTGTGAGATCATGACTTGAGCCAAAGTTGGATACTTAACCAACTGAGCCACCCAGGCGCCCCTGAGTTTGACTACTTTAGATTCTACCTAGATAAATGCCTAGAAATAGGATAGCTGGATCATATGATAGTTCTATTTCTATATAGGAATCACCATACTGTTTTCCACATGGCTATAATTTATACACTTTTAATAACCCTTTTTTGAATTTATAATATATATTAAGATAGTTAAATATTATGTTAATAATTATAAAGCAATTCTAAGACAATAAAATAAATAGAATTTATAGAACATATATGCAAAAGTATTACATTTACATAATAATAAATGTTTTAAGCTCTAAAGCCAGGCTTTATTGGAATTTCTAAAGATATATAACTGAAAACACCAGGCACAATTTGTCAATCATCCATTCTTTTGATGTGAAACCTGAATGCATTACAAATGAAATATAATTCAAGTGTTTTTTATTTGCTTGCAAATAACTCTTACAAATGATATTTGGTAAAAGATATTTCATACCCAATGCTTCATGAGATTCATACCACATATCTGCTGCGTCTGCTTTTCTTTTTAATTTGCAGTTAAACCTAAAAGAAGGTTCCAAAAAACAAAGCCCCAAATAAATGTAAATTATATGGAAACAAAAACTTTGCTTTCTTAAGAATGTCTGTATATGTAAAGCTTATATATGGCAAATGCCTTCTATCTGAATAATCTAACTTTTCTTTAAAAAAAATATTTAACTATCCATCTACATATAGTACTGATATGTAGTATTTAATTACTCCTCAGTTAATT
Source organism: Hyaena hyaena (assembly GCF_003009895.1). Lineage (NCBI taxonomy): Eukaryota > Metazoa > Chordata > Mammalia > Carnivora > Hyaenidae > Hyaena > Hyaena hyaena. The sequence continues at coordinate 179,447 of NW_024081947.1, read as the reverse complement.
TTACAGAGAACTGAATTCAATAAATAAATAGTTTTATAATGTCATTTTTACTTTAAGTTTATCAGTTTCTGTTAAATATTCCAGAATATCGACTATACATTTTATATATCATTCCAATCAACATTTCATATATAAGATGAAATATGTAAAAGTTGCATAAGCTTTTTTATACTCACTATTATTTCCCCAACATTAGCTTCATTCCACATATAAATAGAATGCTCATAACTTTTAGACTATTTCATATATTCTTAATAATAGAGCAATATTCCAGAATAGTATTTCAATGTACTCTGTTAGAAATCACTCTAAAATACTGATTTAAAGGATGAAATTTATTTTATTTATGTATTATAGTTTTTCTAAACCATTTTATTATTTTAAAAAATTCTCACTTTTAAAAATGCTGTGTTGGATCTACAATAAAAGAAAAATAACATTTTGGGTGTGTGGAAAATGTTCATATAAAATATCACTGCCAGAGGAAAACAAATATACCATCCCTTATCACATAAACTCCCAAATATGTACCATTCCCAAAACAATACTTAATACATACCTAAGACGGACCCTCACAATTTACTTCCTGTTATTCCTTATATTCAACACAAATTCCAAACTATAAGCTGTGTTTCAAATATTAAACTCCTGGGGCACCTGGGTGGTTCAGTTGGTTAAGTGTCCGACTTTAGCTTAGGTCATGACCTCATGGTTCATGGGTTTGAGCCCTGTGTCAGGCTGTGTGCTGACTGCTCTAAGCCTAAAGCCTGCTTCAGATTCTGTGTCTCCCTCTCTCTCAGCCCCTCTCCCACCCTCTCTGTCTGTCTCTCCCTCTCCCTCTCTCTCTCTCCCACTCTTTCTCTCATTATCAAATATAAACATAAAAAAATAAGAAAAACAAATATTAAACTTCTATTTGAATATTTTAAATGAAATTATAGCTTTTACATAAGTAACTATTTTAACTTTAAATTTTTGTTTTTAAATTTCTCAGAATGCCATTAATAGTTTTTTTAATTGCAATTAAAGTTTTATGATCCTGAAAGAAGACTACCTTGACCTCTCAAAATAAAAACTACTTCTTGTATTTGGCAGTGGAAAAGAAATAGTAGTAATTTACAATAAATACAGTAAATTGCTCTTTCAAAAAAATTTTCCAAATTGTGATGTAAGAATGTCACTGATGAGAATTGTTCATCCTAAGCCCAATAAACCCTGTAGGACTTTTCCCCAAATGACACAAATAAAGACCTAACAAGCTTTGCAGAATGAAATAGAAAAGCATTGATCGTGTAATATTACTCTGGAGTATAAGTAAACTTCATTTGAATGATTTGTGTATAGACAGGCACTATTTGTTACCATATTCTATTTGTCATCCACTACACAGGATATAAACAATATAGAATTTATATACAGGCATTATGGTGGGGTGGGGAGGAGGGGAAATATTTGAGGAAACACAAGAGACAACACTTGAAATGAAAGGATTTTAGAGTATAAGTGGGAATAACTCTCAAGGTAAAGCATTCCAAGTAGTTCCTATAGTAAAGCTTTAGAGAAAGCTAATTTAGAAGGTTGGGTAAGTTCCAAAAACACTGTTATAAAAGTTTCAAGATTTCTTGTGTCTTCTTGTGTGTCTTTGTAGAATTTGTTTTCCTTGGTTGCTATCAGTTTAACAACAGGCAAGTATATATGTATGTACATGTATATATTTGTTTATATGTGTGTATTTACATCCATAGGTAAATACACACATATGCATTTGCCTACCAACTTCTTTAATTACTAACACTGTGCACTCTTTTATGAAAGTGTACAACGATGATACAATCGTATCACTGGCACTTCTATTAAAGACATCAAGAATCTCCTATCTGAACACTGGCCATTTTATGTGTGTGCCCTATACCTATGTGTGCATGTGTGTATGTATATGTGTAGCTATGTGGATAATATCTAGCCACAGATAATGAAACTGTATCTATGTACCCAAATTATTGATTCAAGCATTGTGGTCAGCTAAAATAATAACCTTGGAGGACTAAATTGAAATATTTAAACAGTTAATATTAAATGTAAACTACCTACCTATAAGCAACTGTTTTAAGAAACAAAACGGTAGATTTTCATTTTTTTGTAATTTTTGCCGGATGGTTCATAACTTTAACATAGTTTTGAGATGTTTACTGTGGTTGGATAATTTGATTGAAAGAGAAATGAATTAAGGATGTCTGAGTATTGAATGAAATAAAGTGTTAAAAAATTTTAACTGCAAAGCAATAGGTAAAAAAAAAAAAAGCAACCATAGTAATTCTTTTTTTTTTTTACTACTTACTCTGCACAAAGAATTATTCTTAGTGTTCTACATATTTTTAAGTCAAATCTTCAAACTAATATAATTCATTGTGCTTCTAGTACTCCCTTTTATAGAAGAAACAATAGACATTCACCTTGTTTAAATAACTTGTCTAAGGTCACATCACCAAAGGTAGCAAAGTTATTCTTTGAATTCTGGAAGTTTGGCTTCAGAGTCTTAACACCTACCAACTACACTACACTACTTCTCAATATTGAATTTTGGTCTTGAATTTTTCCACTGATCATTATATTTGTAGATCTTTTTCTCTAAATGTTTTTACTTGAACAAATTTTTTGTTATTTAACTGTCCTCATTGAAAGATGTGACTCTAGCAAATGGAAATTTAAGATAGGAATCAATTCATAATTTGTTCCTTTGCCAAATTCTTCTAATACCTTTTTATTTTTAACATACTATAGTGAAATTTAAAATAAAAATTAGATGTTGGGGCACCTGGGTGGCTCAGTCAGTTCAGCATCCAACTGTTAAGATTTCTGCTCAGGTAAGGATCTCATGATTCCTGAGATTGAGCCCAGCATCAGGCTTTGCCCTGATAGCGTGGAGCCTGCTTAGAATTATCTCGCTCTCCCTCTCTCTCTGCTCCTCCCCCACTCGTGTACTCTCTCACTGTCTCAAAATAGATAAATAATCTTAAAAAACTTAAGTATTCATTAAATGTATCCATTATGAGTATTAGACTTTTGATAAACCACAGAAATATACATAGTATATATGCTTATATGTTTCTATATTTTAATAATTCATAAACATTTTTTCAAAAGTCTGAATATTTGTCTCGATGTAGCTGATTTATCATGTAATACTAGAAGGAAGAAAAACTTTTCAAACGTGTTTTTCCCCTCAAGTCTAGTTTTGTTTTTTTATTTGTGGGAAAACAAAAAGTCTATTTTTTTAAAAAATTTTTAATGTTTATTTATTTTTGAGAGAGAAAGAGAGAGAGAGACTGAGTATGAATGGAGTGGGGCAGAGAGTGAAAGAGACACAGAATCTGAAGCTGTCAGTGCAGAGCCTGGCTTGGGGAATCAAACTCATGAACTGTGAGATCATGCCCTGAGTTGAAGTCAGCCACTTAACTGACTGAGCCAACCAGGCACCCCTCAAAACAAAAGTTTTAACTGGAAATGGTATATTTTTTAGCTTCTAATCAAAACTACTTTCTTCCTTTATGTGAATTTATGATTTTTTTGTGAAAATTTCAATGTTTATTTTAGAAAATAAATTTAAAACTATTTTAACTAATCAAGAATATGTAAGAGTTATGTGTGTTCTCAGCCTTATAGCAGCTGGAAACTACTTAACATCTTTGAGACTATAAACAAGATATACAAGCTAAGTCTAGCTCCATAAAGTATGTTTCTGATAGTGTTTTTAAAAAATCATTAATCATTAAGTTATACCTCTTTATGCTTACTTTAAATTTTTAACTAATTCCAGTAAATGTAAAAATATAGAGAACTATATGCTAATGTTCAACTACAATTGTTAGTAATAATACAGAAACTTTTATCAGAAACTTCAATAGGGAAGGAGGGTAACAATGAATGATTTTGAAGTTGTTATGGCAAGCATTAAAAATCACAAATGAAATTAGCTAATGCCAGGAGTGTCTTTATATTTGGTTTTGCTCTTACAGACTAAGGAAAGGAGTTGTATAGATTTGCCAAGAGAGATTTTCCAGGAATATTGTGATACATTAAAGCAGGAATTATTATCCTACATGAAATTATATCCTGATAGGTTGTATCAAGGAGGCTGGGATACAAGAAGTGCTTCTTCACTGAAGTGATAGGTCTTACAACAGAAGGGTCATATTAAAAACCGGGAAGAAGAGATAAACCTGAGCTGTTTGATGGGCACATCTCTGATCTTGATGAATTGAATTGATGGAACAAAAAGAGTGGAATCACAAATATAACTTCAGGTTCACATTTTGAAAGTAGGAAGTGAGGCAGAGGGTAATTCCATTGACACAAACAAGGCTATTAAGGAAAAATCGATTTGAGAAGGTTTTGATTTTAAGCAAGTAGACTTTCTGCAAAGCAGAGCATATTAAAGAAAATATTTGTCTAATTTTGAAAATACATATTTATAAATTAATGAAAGACTAAAAATGAATGAGAAAGGTTTAGAGAAACATCTCACAATTTTCTTCCTATTATTTATTAATAACTTGAAAATTATACTTTGAATATATATTTCAAGTATATGCATTGTAATCAGTATTTTACATTTCCTCTAACCTTCTCAAACATTTGAAGTGGTTATAATAATGCTTATGTTAAAAATAAGAACAGTTAGACTTTATAAATATTGAGTGATTTATTTAAAGCCATACAAGAAGGTGCATAGAAACAGAACTGAGCATTTTGTCTCTACATACAGATTGTTTCCTTGCACGTTGCCATATTTCTCTTGATTTCCCCAAGATACCACATAGAGTACTTATTTATAACAGATTTTGATGGAGGTTTGTGGTTTCAAAGGAGACTATAATGCAATACTATATAACAATCAAAACAAGTAAAATTCAATACTATATATCCAACATTACAAAATCCTTTAGCCACACCCATGTCTGAAATCAATTTCTAACTGACAGTTTTCTTCAAGCGCCTCATAGATTACTGTATTGCTGACCCTTTTTCTTCCTTCACACCCCTCTCCTTTTCCTTCAATTCCCTTTGTCTTCTCATCCCCCCTCCACCTCCTCCATCTTTTTCTCCGCCTCTCCTTCTGCTTCTTTCTCCTGCTTCCTTTCAGTTGCTTAAGGTTCACCAGAGACTGCCAAATTGAGCTAATCTGTTACAGAAAAACAACTTCAGCAAATTTTTGTTTAGTTAGTTCCACTTCCTTTCCAATCTACTCCCTCTGGTAGATGAGGCTGCTGCACAAATGTATCTCCAGTATTATGTTTACCAACCAAGGACCACTTATTTTCTCAAAAAAGTTCCTTTTTTATAAGCAGAAGTATCAGCCTCTGGAATTATGTACTTCTGATTCACTTATGTATATATATACATATATATGTACATATATGTCACTTTGGTATAAGTAACTACAATGCAATATGCTAATACTGTTCCCATTTGGAAATATATTAATACAAAATACCAACTCTTATGTTGGCAACCTCCTCATTTAGCAATACATATTCGTATACAGTGACGATATTGATGCCCTTCCTATTAGGCAATATATCATAAGTTATAAGGCAGTTGATTTGTCTGATCCTTTTGACTGCATTTTTTTCAACCTTAGGTAATCAACGAGCTATGATGTATTGTTCACTAAACGACTGATGTAACAATGTAATCTGACCTGATCATTAGTAACAATAGCAACTCCAAGAATGACAGCCTACTATATTTGAATTTAAATGTTAAGTCTAAAGTAAATACTTGATGTGATCGTATTTAGAATATATTTTGTTCTTAGGTTTTTTTAAATGTACTTCTTTATAAACGTGTGTGTGTGTGTGTGTGTGTGTGTGAATGTGTGTAAGTGGAGAGAAAAAGTAAATATAAACCAAGAGTATTAAGTTGAAACAATTTAAAGCATTTGTAACTGCACAGGTAATGAGAAAATTTAAGACAAGTCTATTTTTATTTATGTTAAAGTCTTTTGAGAACTTCATGCTCCATGAAATATGTAATCTATGAGAGTACCATTCCACTTAAATTGAAATTTTAAAATTTCCAAAGGTAATTTAAAATTACCAGAGGTAAATGTGTGTGTATGCATAAATGAGACAGACAAAAAGAAAGCATAAAAACACACAAAAAAATCATCCAAAATGGTGCTGCTTTTTCCTTCAAATTTGTTATTTATTGTCAATAGAATTTACTCCAGCATAGTTTTCAAAAATTGAAATCTCTGACCATAAGCACCCAGAGGCATGAAGGATTTATTTTTCTATAATATAAATTTCTTAAAAGAAGAACAATTAGTTTTTGGAAATAAAGAAACCATATTAATATTGAGATCCATGGTCTTGGAAGTCTATAAACTATGCTTAAATCATAGTATAAATATTTATTCACTGAACATGACCAGAAATATAGTAAAGAGTTTGGTTTTATGATGATACAACAATTTCTAATAAAAGTTGTATGGCACATTGTGAAAGCGGCATTCTATCATAAACAGGGTAGAAGGAATCTGATTCTAAGTTTATTTCCTATGGCCAATGAAATGGCCTTTCAGAATGCTTTATGAAACTACAAATCATTTGAGCTGCTCCCTGGCTGAGAAACTTAAACTGGAAAAAACCTCCAAGACAAATCATGAGTCTTTGGAAACTAAGTTAACTCTATCAACATAACTATCACCCTTACATTATTACAACTAATTTAGAGCCCTACATCAAGAATTGCTTCACTCTTTTAAAAAATATAAGCTAATATTATAATTTTAATGCAATTTATTATTCATTATATTTTTAGTCATATCTCTATCAGTGTTTTACAAATTTAAATGTTTTCTTGGTCCCTTTTAAAGAAAAACAATCATGAGTCACAGTGATAATTTAGATTATTTTTATATTATAACAAATAATGTATATATTATATACATAATATAAATAATGATATAATAGTATATGTATAAAACTATGTGTAAACTTGTAATGTGTAGATGTATAATTTAAATATAAACAAAGTTACCCAATGATTGGTACTAAAATAAACATTAAAGTGATAGGTGATGTTGTTGCTTAAATTAAATGTTACATACAATGTGAGTAATATGAATAGTGTGAATATGGTACTATCTGCTGTGCAGAGATTCATTTGAGTTCGTCTTGCTCACACTTTCCCTTGGTTTCCATGACCCTCTCATTTGTATACCCTGTTGGCCTTTATTTAGTGTCATCCCACCACTTATTAATATCCCTATGTTTTTCTTATCAGCTACAGAATCAAATGACTACACCTTTGTACAAATTAAATTAAAATAATGGATGAAATTAACCATTAATATCTCCATAAGTGTACTCATAGGCCATAAGATGGAAGATTAAACCAGACCACAAAATCTGTTGGGATTTCAAAACTGACATGAATGACAGCTTGAATTCAGGTTAAGCTTGTTTTTATTTTGTTTTACCTCAAAAGGAAAAGAAAAGGATTTATACAGGTCAATAACATGGGTGTAGAGATACAGATCCCTAGTTATCAATGGGTGTGTGCAGATTTTTTCAATGGGCAACATAACTGTAATGGAATAAGGAAACCTCCAAGTCAAAGGTTATTTGAGTATTTGAGGAATTTTATAAAGCAATCAATCAATGGGTAAGGACTATGTTCAGAATCAAGGACCTAAAATTTCTAGGTAATTATAACATATGAGGAGATTTTTGATTTGTAATGGTCAGGTTTGTACCATAAGCCTCATTGCAGACCAGGCATTGATTGCCTTTGGTGTTTCTCTAGACCAGCAGTCTACAAAGGAATCTGTGTGCACCGCATTGGAACACCAAGAAGAAACATTAAAGTTTCAACTCCTTAAGTTTCATTTTACCTTTCTAATAATTACATTTTATTGCATATCTGTTTTGAGTCTATATAAAATCAGATAGGTTGGTCATCATATTTCCATTTGATCTGAAACATGCATGATTCTTTTTTGAGATAATCATTAAAATAAAATACAAATTGTGTATTATGAGTGTGACAGAGAATTTATATGATCACTAGCACAAATCTAAGGATTCCAGTTTGAAAAATACTGCCCTAGATAAATACACCAAATCATAAAGAAAATTATTCAATTCAACTATTTACTAGCTGATATCCCTTTTTTATTTAGTACAACTCATATGTGAATGTGTGGCTTTGTGATTTCTTGCCTCACAATAGATGTAAGTGGTTCTGTTCTTTGTCTACTTCTACGATTCTTATATTGGAATTTGAACTTGCCATGTTTTATTTTTTTATACCATTTCATATCTTTTTAAATACATCTTGTTTTCAATATTATAAATATACATTTATTTTTAGATATTTTAAATTTTTTAAAACTTACTAATTTTTGTTATTTTTCTCTTTTAAGAAATTCATAGTGACTTATTAGCATTCAGGGAAATTCAGTGGGTAACATATATAGAGATTTAGCAGATATAAGATTTTGTTACTAAAAACCAATATGATCAAGATACATTATATTTCTACATCTGAGATAATGAAACAGGGAAACTTTAGATATTAAATAGATATCCCCTCAATGTAAAAAGAGGCAGTATCATTGTCAAAACTGCATAGTTATGGTAGGCTAAAGAACCACTATAGTGTTAACAAAGGAAATCAGAAGTTCACAGATAATTTTGGGGCAACCACATTATCTCAACTGACATTTCCTCACTCTTTTCATCAGACTACTTTCCTTTCCTCACAGTGTAACTACATGATAAGACAGTAGTTATTATAACAGTAGTTTTGATACTGAGTTTTACATTTCCAGGGAAATTTTTATATCCTTGAACATCATTTTATATGTGACTGTGTTCATCATTTAAGTGTCAGAAGTATCCAAGCATATAGTAAAGTAGTCTGGTAGTACCCAAGGATAGAATTTAATAGTCAGTGAAAATTGCCCATAGAAAAGCATGGAAGAGAAAAGGAGAAAGAATTAGGTCTCAGACAATAATGAAATGTAGGGTGTGGAGACAATTATCCCATCATTTTTTCATCCTTATTGAGATATAGTTAACATATAATACTGTGTAAGTTTAATGTGTACAGCATGTTTATTTGATACACTTATTTATTGGAAAATTATTACACGACTCTCATCATTTTTAAAGAATAAATTCATTCTATTTCAGTATATTGAGTATATTATGTTTTCCTGAAACTCCATTACTAATTCTTTCCTAGTGGTTGGCATGTTATTCTGTGGTTACTATCCAAGTTTCTTTGTAAATCAGATAATAAAATTTTGTTTAAATTGCCTATTTCATCTGCATCTGCTGGGTCACTGGCATTGAGAGAAATGTGTTTCAGTTTTACATTGATTCAGTATGTTAGTTTCCCATAATGTATGATGGAGCCACCATTTGATGGTTCAAGATATGCTGATCACCCTGATTTTTCCATTAGGCTCTAGTATGGAATAAATGACCTTATTTCTTTATATACACTTGTTTTTTGTTTAAGTAATTTAGTGACATTTTGACGTAAAATATTCTTGATTTTCCTTTTAAATTAGTTTACATCCACAATTAATATCGTTGTGACTTTTCCTTGCAGAAATCACAACAAAGTTTTCAAGTGCTTATCATTTTTTCTTAAATACTTCTCACTAGGCAGATATTTAATACTCATGATAATTAGGTTAGAATGAAGTTGCTAATGTTGTACAATGTTTATAGCACTCATTGAATATTTGTTTGAATGTATAAGTTAATGAAAATTTATACTTTTTACATTATGTGTCTCCTGAAAAGAGTTGGGTAAAAATTTTATGAGGGGTAAAATGATATTTAAACCTGATTGCCTATCGACAGTGTTTGCTTGTGGAACAACAGACAACCGCTAATTTAAAAAAAAAAAAAGCCTAGAGATGGAAAAGTGTTTGGGTTTAGATTAATGTAAAATTTTAAGCCAGTCCCTCAATGTTTGGGAAGCTAGAGACCAGTTTCCACACATAATTCACAAACTATATGCTTTATATGAACTTGTAAACAGTATGTAGAGGCTCTAAAATTGGAATTATTTTTGGGATTTTGTTTAAAATTAAACAAAATCATAAAGCAAGTAAGAACTTAATAAAACTATAAAATATAATAATAGTATACTGTTGTTGGGAACAAAGTTATTGGGAATAAATAAAGGAAACCAGTGAACAACTGTTAGTTCAGTAAAATCCTGTAACTTAAAAAAGAATTTTACCTATAAAAACTTTGAAATTATAAAAGTATATTATTAGTATTTAAGTAAGTTTAGAAGTACTTAGAACAATTTTACTGAAATGCTTACCATCTAAGTAAAATTCAGTATATTATTCTAAGAAATGATTTTTCACTGATTAATGAAAGGATTTGTTTCTGGAATAGAATTCTCTGCATTACAAATCCATAATATATTTGTTAGTAGGAGATTTTATATCATCAATGCATGTACAACCTACTTATTTCTACAGTCATAAGAATTTAATGTAGTGTAGCATCTCACATCTCACATTTCAGAGCTATGACTAGTCACAGTCCTTTGGGAGGAAACATGCAAACACAGACTATGAATCCTTTATAATTCTCACAAACTGTGCATGTCTTCTCCCAGTAGTACCTCTAAGATTCATGGATACAATAACCGGGCATGATTAAGATATCACAAACTATAATTCTACTCGATTTGTTATTGAAAATGAAAAAGTTTCCCATTAAATGACATCATTATATCTTTGAAAACTGCAGGTATTATTCTAAAGTGTGGCCATGAGCACAAGTATAAGTATCATAAATACATCTGGGCAGCCTCTGATTTATTTCATTCCATTTAAAACCTATAGATTTTTGTTCTGAATAGCAGTGTGTGTGCCTGTGTGTGTGCGTGCATGTGTGTGTGTTGCTTCACTTTCAAAGAAGCATATGCCATGTATGCAGTATAACTTATGTTAGAGTAAGTAGACTCTTACTGTTTACATACTTCTGGAAGGTCAGTTTGCACTATTTGCTACTAATGCTTTCAGAGAAGTTTCAGTGGTAGTGAAGTATATTTGTAAGTTTGAGGATTGTGACTGCCCAAAACATTGACATAAAACAGATCCAAAATATTATCATGAGGGTCTTTCCCGCACATGGAAGAGTAAACCTTTAAGAACTAACTTCACTTGGATTCTCATTGGAAGGAAAATCTGAACTTTACAAGAGTTGGTAGGGATATATATAACATGAAAGCCAAACACTGTAAATAAGTCACTTTAGGATGGATGGAAGAAAATCAGTGACCCTGATAATCTGAAAAGTCAGATTTTGATCCTAGCTTTGATAGAATTTCAAGAAAAACTCTAAAGTCACTGGGTCTCTGTCTTCACCTGTTAAATAAAGGCACTGGACTAGAGGTGCTCTGATAAGTTATAAAATCTCCAAGTTTAAAAACTGATTATTTTGTACTGATGTAATGATAATAGCATCAGACATATATTTTATATGACCTCAGTTTTAAACCACCCTTTTTATTCCATCATATTTTTTCTCTATTACCCCAACTCTAAAAATTGTTTACCTCTCTGTCCTTTATCACTTACATGTTCTCATTTCCCAATTCACTAGTGTCTTGTTTTTATTTTAAGCAGGCTCCACTCCCAGTGTGGGTCTTGAACATATGATTCTGAGATCAAGAGTCACATGCTCTGCCAACTGAGCTAGCAAGGCACACCTAATTCACTATAGTTGAAATCTGTCCAGTTACTCTATATATAACTCCAGCTACTAAATTTCATTGGAAATAAACACAAGTACAGTAATATTTGATCAATTATTTCTCAAAAAGATACTTAATGCTACCTGGTCATCTATACAATTACTGCAGTGCAAGGCTCTACCAAATGGCTGGCTTTGTGTAACCCCGGGAGTACACAAAGACATTTCTAGCAGGAGTGCTTTAAGATCATCAGTGCCAACATCCTGAACTTTCTTACACTTGATCTACAGGACAGTAGATCCTAACCTCTTATAGGTCTCCTTTTTCCTAGCCTATGCATAATTAGCCTTTTCCTAAGTTCTAAAGGAAAGGCACTATTTCTAAACAACCTCAGTTTTATCATAGTGCTTTTCTGGAAAGTAATGACCTCGGATTGAAAAACAATAAAAGTTTCAAAGTATTGGTATTGATAGAATATACTGCTGTAAAAATGAGGCAACAAATCCTTTTTCAAGCCAAGTGGTTCCAACTACTGCTTTCAATAAAAATAATTCAGATCCTCAATCATGGTAATAGGGGGTGGGTGACACACAGTATCCATAAAGAAGCCCTTCTTTAATATTTAAAAATTCTATTTTTGTCTGTTTTCCTCTACAACTCTGACTAATAGATTTACCACATACACAAAAATGTATCCTAATGTAATTTATGCATAGAAATCTTTTGTCGCTCATACTCTCACATAATTCTAGGAAGATGAGTAACTTGAAATTTTGTATTGTGTTCTATTTTTTTTCAATGAAATTCTAAGCCTTAAAAATTAATCTGTATTGAGTTGGCACTATCATTAGTATGATTTTGCTCAAAATGCAATGATCTCTGAAAAAGAATTAATAAGCATAAAATATTTCATTTGAAATGGTCTCCTAAGGACTTGAATAAGGATTTTTTTCAATAAGTTTATGTTTCAGTGGATGAATTTGACTTATTGTAGAAAGAGACCAGCTAAACACCAGTTCTTTTCCTATTTTTCTTTTGTTTTGTTTTTATAGATGTAAGTGCTAATAGCCTTGTTTTTATAACAGTGATTGGGAGAAGTTGTCTTTTAACAATGATTCAATGCTTTTAACTCCTTACACATTAGACACATGTGGGCTCACACTCACCCCCGCATGTGCAGTACACACACAAAACCCACATAGCTATCTTTCATTTTAAAAAATTATTTTCAGGGGTGACTGGATGGCTCAGTGGATCAAGCATCTCACTCTTGATTTCAGCACAGGTCATGATCTCACAGTTCCTGAGATCTAGCCCCATGTCTAGCACAGAGCCTGTTTGGGATTCTCTCTCCTCTCTCTGCCCCTCTTCAGCTCTTGCATGTGCACTTTCTCGTTCTCTCTCTCTCAAAATAAAAGAATAAAATCTTTTGGAAAGTTGTTTTTTTAAAGATATCAGATAAGTTTACCAGGTTAGGTCCTTTTTAAATTTTTTCATTTATTGCAAGAAATGATAAATCTCTGCCCTATAACATGATATATACCTAGTCATTAGAGGCTGTTCCTTAGGAAGTTTCTGGAAAGAACTCCAAAATACTTTCCACATTTATCCAAACTACTTAGTATATTAAAATTTCACTTAATAGTGTTTTGTTGAATTTCAAATACTCAGGGAAGGTTGGAAAAATCAAAATACTGTTAATTATATTATAACTTTAACACTGCACTACTTTTATAAGATACTTTATTGGAAAATAGAGAGAAAGAAGAAAGATGATAGATAATAAGAAGATAAAGATATTGATAGATAGGTAGCCATCATGACTATGCATGGAGCTCTGGATTTGGCTCAGTTAACTTCAACATATCTAACATTAAACCTAAAAAAACAAGTGTGGTCTTTACAGTCAAGCTTATCAGCCAAATCAGACTCACTTGCTCTCAGAAAAAGTCTATCTTGGGGCATTTGGGTGTCTCAGTTGGTCAAATGTCTGACTTCAGTTCAGGTCATGATCTCAAAGCTCCTGAGTTTGAGCCCCATGCTGGGCTCTGTACTAACAGCTCAAAGCCTGGAGTCTGCTTGGGGTTTTGTGTCTCCCTCTCTCTCTCTCTCTACCCTTCCTCCGCTCATGCTCTTTCTCTCTCTGTCTCAAAAATAAATAAATAAATATTTTAAAATGTTTAAAAAGGAAAAGACCTATCCTTTTTAAATTAAATTAAAAATATATATGTTAGTAATAATATCTAAACTACTCTAAACAAATTAAGATGCATCTTATAAAATGGATTACAAAGCAATGAAAATTAAAATCAAATGAGTCTAATTATTCCTTTTTAAAATGTTATAAGAAGATGATAAATATATGTGCTATTTTCATTACAGACATTTATAATAATGTTATGATATATAACTAAAATATTATTTATGGAGCAAGGCAAGGAATATGCTAAAAGCCAAAGTTTTTTTTCAAATGTGTGCCTGTGCGCCTTGTGTTTGGCTATGGGGAATAATCAATAATAGTGATGTAAAAACCCAGAAATAATGCCATTAATTTCTATGTTATGTAAAAACAAATATATATATTGTTAAAATATAAGGTCTGACACCTAGGTTTTTATACTTTTAATAGGTTTTTAAAATATTAAATGTTTTATAAAATGAAAACAGAATAATTGACCTTAATTGGATGAGTTTTTGATATAACTGATAAGATAGTTTTTAATTATCTTACTACTATATATGAAACAAAATCTTATGAATTTTTTCCAGTGGGTTTTATCTATTTTATTTCATAAAATTTAGAAGTCTTGAAAAATATTCCAGTTACATTTAAAAGAATGAACACCATTAAGTACTTATGCTGATAGAATGTGTTTTTTACTTCTGCTAAAAGTACATACTTCGGGTGAATTTTGAGACTGTGTGAGATGTATTTATTTAATAATGTGTAAAGGAAGTCCCTTTTAGGAATTAGTATCGCATGCCAGTTTTCTCTTTGATTTGTTCCCAGTGGACCTTCCCTCAAATGCAATGAATTCTTTGACAACAATTCAGAGATAAAAGATATATTAATCAACAGCTGTCATTTCTCCTACCACCCCCTGTTTCAAACTTCTGAATAAAGAACTAAAGTCTAAAATGTGAGCTTAACAGATTACTCTTAATGCCAAATATATCTCTATATCTATCTAATCTAATGCACACACATATCAAACAGAGAATATAAGAAACCTGATTTGTTTATGGTATGGTCATTAATAATTAACAGAGACTATAATGAAATCAGTATTATGAGTTACCTCTTTCTCCATTCCCACATACACCAGAGAGGTTTTTCATTTAGGGAAAATACACAGCAGTAGGACACAATTGAGGTAAGTGCTATGGTTTTCTTTTACTGTGTGGCAGAAGGACTACTATCAATGCAGGCAAATATTAGAGAGATTTATAGTAAAAACAACATATGGTGGATAAAGATCTGGACAGTGATTTCCTTAAAATTATCTTAGTTAGGGTTCTCTAAAACGCAGAATCTGAGAAGGGAATTCTTGTTCAAGAAATTGTTTGAGTAAGTGCTCAGGAACAGGGAGGCAGATCAGGGCAGGGGCGGGTAGGGGAGAATGGGATCTTAGCTAGAAACTAGCTTCAGTCTTTCTCTGTTGGGGATATCTGGCAAAAAGCTGTTTCAGAATCTTTGGGTTGGGGTGGGAGTGGAGCCTAGAGGTAGTTCTGCATAACTGCTTGGGCTTTAGCACTCCTGTGTTGCCTAAATTGTAGGTGCTTCTCCAAAGAAAAGAACAGCCCTGGGCCATTAGCATACAATACTTTTAGCAGTTGGGAGATGGATGTACCTCCTAGTAAAGGTGACTTGGGCAAGGCTCCAAGAGATCCTCTCTAACTATCCATAATCCCCAATCCTTTTCTATTTCAAGAATCAGTAGCCTGTATGTAATTGATTGCTCATGGACTTTGCAATAACAATTATCCTCCACTGTCTCATATCAGTTTTTCCTTCTACTAAATAAGACTCATCACACCATTCTTGCTATTGTTTCTATACCGTAAACCAAACAAAATAAAACACAAAAGTATTGTAAACAGGGAAGGCAAATCCATATTAGGAGCAGATGTCACTTCTGCAAAGATACTCACTTCCTCCTGCAGGGAAAAGAGGTCTCTAGGGATGGTAGATTGTTTAATGTCTGTCTATATGGCTGAGAGGATAGGCAGTCAGCAATAGCAAGACCTAGACCACCCTTGTGAGAGGAAGTCCCTATTGAATAGCTTCCATAGCTAAAAGCACACCCATTCTTTTCATAGATTATTCCTTTGAAAATTACTAGAGGACCCCATTGAAGTTGAACTCCTCTAAAAGATCTTCATTCACTTATATCAATCTTTAGGGCATACTGCCAACAAAAGATAATTTTTAAATTAAATTACCTGGTGAGGTTTTTTGTTTGGGTGTTTGTTTGTTTGTTTGTTTGTTTGTTTTTTGTTTTGGACATCTTAGGAGCATGATGTTGGACTTCAAACATCTATGAGAGTTGGATTATAGCTCTAAATTCTTCCACAACCCAGGCAAATATTCTCTACTGCCTAGGCAAATTTCCTTATTTCTCTTATATATGTAAGTTTATTTTCCCCTTACACTTATACTTAACTTAGGTCTCATTCATATGTGTTTTTTTTTATAAACCTCATTAGAATTTTTCTGAATAGAATTGCCAGGTTGTAGAGAATGCACACATTCATCTTTATAATTAGTCCAAATTGTTTTATAAAATGATTCTACCAATTTGCATTCCCACTAGAAGAGTATAAAAGTTCCCATTGCTTTGCATTCTTGCCAACATTTAAGATTTCCAGACTTTAATCCTTCATCCAGTGAGTGTGAAATAGCATCTATTGTAATCTCATTTGAATTCTCATGATTACTAATGAGCTTGAGAATCTTTTCACATGTTTATTGCCCAGGTTTATGAAATGGTCATTTTTGTTTTGTTTGCTTATTTTATTTTATTTTTTTCTTTACACATTCATGCATAATTATATCACATTGCTTGTCTAACTCTAATTGTCTAATTGTCTAACTCTAATATCTGGCATTCCTGGTAGTGTAAATCTGCTTTTTTTTTTTTAACCTTCCTTCCTGCTGACTTTTACTCATGGGGGCGTATTTCCTTACATGCTCGGAGTATTTGATTTTTAGTTTAATCTATGAAAATGTGTAGGGCTTAAACTTGGGAATGCTTCTCAGCAGAGCGAATTTGTCTTTTCTTCTATTACTGCATCGGTAGTTACAATGAACACAGAACATTTATTGAGGGCCTTAATTTAATTGGAGAATCTCTAGCTTGCATTCTCCATCTTGCCACGGCTTCAGAATTTACATTGTTTCCTACAGACACAAACATGGACGAGTGCCTAATGGGAAAAGCACCTTTTACTGTACATACCCTCCCTACTCATTGCTTCTTTCTTATTGCTCCTTGCTCATGTTTCAGTTTACGGTTGTGTGTGTGTGTGTGTGTGTGTGTGTGTGTGTGTCTATGTTTTACTCCCGAATCTTTAAACTTTCTTCTCTTAATTTTAGTGAACACAACAATATAAAACATATATGCCGTTGCAATTTCTTCCAAGTGTTGTTATAATTTTATCGACAGCATATGCAGTATATCTAAGCCCACAATACTGTTGGAAGGACTATTTGATTCTGAAATAAAAGCTCCAACTTTATTTCTGCTCATGCTTTAAGTCAGTTTCTTTCAAATTATGAGATATAAAAATAATTTAGAAGGTTGTAAGCAAGATGCATTAAATATAAAAAGCAAATTAGTATTTTGAATATATTAAGATGATACAAACAGTTTTAATGAGTCAAATAAAAATGCATCTATTTGTGTGTAGTCATGGTAAAAACTTTGAAAGTCACTTCTCTAAGCTACTCTCAAAAGCCACTCCCATAACATCTTTTTTGATTCCTTAAGCTGTAATTTCTTCCCATTATGAAATACCACAGCATTCTGATTATTTTATTCATATAAAACTTTATGAACCCAACCTTTTAATATCCTTTCTTTATTTTGTTTATTCAGTATTTATTCCAGTAGTAACATGTATAAGTATTCTTGGTATCTTATTCAAATTCAAAGATGCAAATTGAATATTATTTGTCCATTTTAAAGATGAGGAAACTCATGTGCAAAGAAAAATAAAGTATCTTGTCCATGGTCTCATAGTCATTCGTTGGTTGATCCAGAATTCTATTCCAGGTCTCTGATATCTGAAAACCCATGTTGTTTACTTTATCATGATGCCATTACGTAGCTCTAAAAGGTTGCTACTGACTTCATTTTTCTGCCAAAAATATGCCCCATGATGAACACATGTATTATTAACAATACACATGAACGTATCTTATATGAAGATAGTAGTGAACAAGTTCTGTTCAGCTAGATATGTGTGTAATAGTTTATTTCCTCCAATCAAATATGTAGAAATGAAAGTACATTTTAGTGATAATTTTGAATCATATTTTTTTAAATGTATATCATTCTCAAGTCTTGGGTACTTTAGCTAATATTAAAGTATTCTTGTATTCTTGTAATACTTCTGCCATTTGTTAGACACATTCTAGTGTATCAGTTGAAGACTATGGCTAAAAACCAATACTTTAAAATATATATCTATTGAAATTTTATTTCAATTTTTTTCATTTAATTTTGTTTATATATTGCCTTGATTTTTAAAAATAGCTTTTACAATTGATAGACTATTTCTGGTTTATTTGTGTTCAAAGACACAAAGAGTAGGACAGCTTTTTATATGTAAGTAGTATTTATAGTGGTTAGACCAGTGAATCTGAATTTCTGAGACTTTCTACCTAGGCACCCTGGAGCATGCAGTAAATTCTCAGGCGTGTCACAAGATCCTTTAAATATTTGAGAGAGGCACAGGGACATGTCTCAGAACCAGATATACTACTATTATTAACTTTCAGAAACTAATTATGTAATAATGGAACTCTAAGATACTTCCTTTGGTCTAAGAACACCATGAAGTAAATTACTGAGACACTAAAGTGAATGGAAAACGTTTGGGAAACTCTGACACAGAATCTGGAGCCAACCTCTGAGTTTAAATAACAGATCTTCCTGTTGTAAAGATGCCCAGCATATAATTACTGTAAAGTGTTAAGTATTTAGTAAATAAATCATCATATCTCTAACACCTCCTTAGAAGCTGGTGTAAAATGGGCACTTGATAAATATGAATACAATGAATGCATGACTGAGTAACTAAGCTCCCTCACAAGAAACTATTACTTCATAAGGAAAAAATTACCACCTGTTTTTTTCTCAAGTTATACTCAGAAATATCTGAGAGATAAAGTCTTTATTGAGTGTATATTGAAAAAAACTCAGAGCTATAGGCAGAGACTCGGTCAGACATATCACGAGTATATAATATGATGTGTCAGGAAAAAAATAAATGGAAAATACCAAATTCTGGTTATAATGATCAGTAACATTCTTGAAATGAAAAAGAGATAGATATCAAAGTTTGGTGATTAAATTAACTTCAAAACAAGACATTTAATCTTTTTCTTTACATTCATATTTCAGTGATACACTTTCATTCAGAGGTAATCCTTCACAGAGAATGTCATTAGCTAGACTGTCAGCACATGGATAACCAGAAGTCACCTTGAATTGATTTGCATCCATAGCCTTATTTAATATTGAGGATCTTTTAAATCTGTTTGAATTTTCCTTCAATGAAATGGCAATGTCCTTTTTGGAATGCTGAGTTACCTGATTAATAATCATGTGTTTTAATAGAGTTATACTTAATTAATAGGAATAATGAGATCCAAGAAAAAACACTCACTTGTTAAATAATTTGTCTAATGCCATTTATGTTCTCTAAATTGAGAACTGGATCTAGAGACAAGATGAGATTCAGTTTCAATAAATATGACTCCTTCAGAAGGAGGTTGTTGTCTTTTATCAGGAGACAGATAATGTCTGGCTGTCTTTCTTTGTGTGGTTTTAGTAGCCATTAATGATCAATGTGTAGCTCCATTAATTCATTAGGAGATATCAAATGGTGATATTGTAATTCCTTATTTATTCATTAGCTGGATTATCTCTGTAAAGAAAAACATCTCTACTATTTAGTTGCTAGTGACACAGTTCACAAAGGAAAGGTGAAATAAGTGCTTGTTTTTTGTTTTTGTTTTTGTTTTATCTACTAGTTTTCAGAAGAGTGTTGTTTAATTGCTATTCTTCAACTATGGAGAGTCATTACTTTTTGTTTTCAGTATCCTTATGAGCAAATGAATTTAAATGTATACATATGTATGTATATATACGTTCATTTAAATACATGCATATACCTGCTCTAAGAATGTTCATTGTTTCAATATGAACTACATTATCTAAATGTCATGTATTCAACTCAAATTGAACCACAAGGTTTTATTTCTGTGTCATGTGTATCTCCTCTCTTCAGTCTTCAATGCTGAGAGGTGTTCAATGACACTGAGGATAACTGAAGAGCACAAATGATTTATTTGCCATATGTCATGATACCAACTCAACATTATTAGAATAATAATATCAATTCGATTATTAATCAATTTCTCTGTAGTTCTTGTTCTTGAGGTTTATTCCAATAGGAACATACGAAACAATTACTTTGCTTCAGAGGCCCATTGGATAGTAAGCCCACCTTACTGTGTGGTTATACCTCTAACTAAATACATTTTCTTTATCTTCATTTCTTTAATTTTATTTTTCTTATTTATGGATGCCTTTTGGAAAATTATTTTTTTTAATTTTTTAAAATTTTTAAAAATTTAAAAAAAATTTAAAATTTATATAAAAATGGAGGCACCTGTGTGGTTCAGTCCTTTGGGTGTCCGACTTCAGCTCAGTTCATAATCTCACAATTCATAGTTGAGCCTTGCATCGGGCTTTGCTCTGGCATCTCAGAACCTGGATCCTGCTTCAGATTCTGTCTGTCTCTCTCTGCCCTTCCCCCACTCACATTCTTTCTCTCTCTCAAAAATAAATAAACATTTGTAAAAAATGTTTAAAATAAAATTTATGTAAAATTGTTAGATGCTTCCAAAGAAAACTTCACTAAACAAGGTATATTCAAAGAAGTCTGGCTTTATCTCTGTCCTCTCTTCTATGAACTGTGGAGATTACCTTTTTAAAAGCTAGTTTTAAGACTGTTCTATTTTTTAATGTAATTAGATACATATATGTTATTCATCCACCCTCTTTTCTTAGATAAAAGCTATTACACACTGTGTACTTCTCTGTACATTGATGTTTTTCAGCAAAAGAACATAGAGATCAATCCATACCAGAGAGATACAGCATAGTGTTGGATTTAGCTTTGTTAGGCAAAATGAAGAAAATCATTTTCTTCAAATAGATGAGTTAAAACATTTATTTTTATTGACATAATCAGCATGTATAGCTTTGATTGCATTATATCATACACATATGTGTGCATACACGCACAGAGACACATTTTATAATTAATGCATTTGCCCTGTTTTCATTTCTCGCTCAAATTGGGTTCTACTACTAACAGTTTTTTTTTTTCAGTCAGTATAGAATTTGTCCACACTGGTAGCTTCTGTAGGTGAGTTCTAAGATTCACATGCCTAGATCTTTCTAGCTACTATAAACTTTAGTGTTTCCCTTGGACTCTTCTATAGAAGGAAAATGTAAAAACCTTTCCAGCTCAGCGGCTATTCTGAAATCAGCACACAGCACTTTCTTGGGGGCACTGTCAGTGATTTTAGTGTTCTTTTCTCAGCTGTTTCACTTTCCTGATTGCTTTCCTTTGCTTCCTCCTCTACAGATGCTAAATCATATGCATCTTTTACCTCTAGATAGTTTGACCCTACACGCATATTTTGTAGGTATCATTGGCATCTATGCTCATCTACTTTTGTTTCAGATGTAGTCCATGATTTTTAGTTTCTCTGTACTTTTATGTTTATGGGAAATTCAGAGAGATGTGCTACCATATTCCCAGAATATTGATTATAATTTAATTTTAAAGAGGAAAAGTCACATGTTAAAGAGTTCATTATGGGATGCTTGGATGGTTCAGTCAGTTAAGTGTCCACCTCTGAGTGTCGTAACATTCAGCCTCACACTGAGCTCCATGCTGGGCATGGAGCCTGCTTAAGAGCCTTTTTCTCCCTCTTTCTCTGCCCCTACCCTGGACTCACTCTCTCACTCTCTCTCTCAAAAAAAAAGTGTGTTAAACAGGTTCTTTGTGGAAAATAAATGTTCATAAATCTTTTTTTTAATTAAAGTGTTTTTTAACTTGTATTTAGGTGATACAGTGTTACATAGTGATTCACCATCCTTATGTACTATGCTACTCTCATCACAAATGTAGCTACTATGTGTCACCACACAACTCTATTACAATATCATTGAGCATATTTCTGATGCTGTGCCTTTTATTCCCATGACTTATTTATTCCACAGCTGGAAGCCAGTACCTCCCTCCCACTCTCCTTCACCCATTCTGCCAGTGCTTCCCCTAATCTTCCCTATGGCAACCACTATTCTCTGTATTTACACATCAGATTCTGTTTCTTGCTTGTGTGTTTATTAATTTGTTTGTTTTTTAGATTCCACATGTGAGTGAAATAATATGGTATTTGTCTTATTTCACTTAGCATAATACCTGCTAGGTCATCCATGTTGTCACATTCTTAAACTATTTTAAACCATGATAATATATTTGATTTTTCTAAATGAATATACAGTGAGGAATAGGGTGCTTAGTTTTTTTCTTCTTTAATTTGTAGAATGTTAAATTTAATGAGTGGATGTTAAGCCACTGCACCCTTTGTCAAGCCTACCTTGTCTTCGCTAGCTGCCTCCGGTTGCATAAAATCAGAGAAATGTAGGATTCTAGGAGATTTTCATTATCCCTTCTTCTGCCTAGAGATGTACCTGTTTCTGTTTTCATCCTTTTCCTCAGCTTTCCTGTTCCCATTTGTTAAGAACAAATCTAATTGTAATGATTGTTCTAGCCAATAACTACATAACAAAGACTGAAGATACCAAAAGAAGCAAACAATGGGAAAGTTACAGAGATTATTGGACTCTCTAAAATTTATTGCAGTAGCCCCTGTTTATAGTTTCTTACTCTGATAAAATGGTAAAGAAAGACCCTCTTGGGTCCATTTATTCACTAAACAAATATTAATTGAACAGATATTTTGTTTAAGGCAATGGTGCTTGATTCTAGTTCACAAAATATAGTCTGTTCTAGGTAGATGAGGTTTTGACTTCTGGTTTTTCCCCCAAGTTTCTTATTTTGCCTTGAGATGCAGTCAAAACGCATATATATTGGGGGGACTGGGTGGCTCAGTTGATTAAGCATCTGATGCTTGATCTCAGTTCAAGTCGTGATCTTGGGGTTGTGAGTTCCAGCCTTGCATTCGGCTCCATGCTGGGCAAGAGCCTACTTACAAAAACAGAAAAAAAACACTTGAATTTATCATATAAGTCACCTATAAACTTACCTGAAATTTCCATCTTTGATGGCCTGTTTATTTTACTGGGTCATTCTCCTGTCCTCTAGCTGCTCTCTTTGGATATTTTCTCATAAATTTAATTCTTCTAATCTAACTTTAGGATACTGAGCTGATCATGTGGAACCTGCTTGGGATTTTCTGTCTCCCCAACTCCCTACCCCTCTCTCTCTCTCTCTCTCTCTCTCTCTCTCTTTCAAAATAAATTAACTTAAAAAATATTTGTCAAACACATAAAATGTTCCAGATACTAAATTTATATCTTGAAGATATATTTAAAAAATATAGTCCTTGATCACAGAGAACATTCTGGAGAGAAAAACATGGATCATTCATACATATACGTAACAATATAGTAAGAACAAACAAAATGTGTTGCTTCTGGGGATTTTCTTGGAATTTTAAAAGACAAAATTATATATATCTCAGTGTCTGACTCTTAGTTTCAGCTCAGGTCATGATCTCATAGTTTGTGAGTTCAAGCCACACATAGGGCTCTGTGCTGACAGGGCAGAGCCTACTTGAGATTTTTTTGTCTCTCTCTCTCTGCGCCTTTCCCACTCACTATCTCTCTCTCATTCTCAAAATAAATAAATAAATAAATAAATAAATAAATAAATAAATAAAAAGAAAATAAAGAAATAGACTCAACTTTTGATCCATATATTAGCAAGCATATGTCCAATTCAAAGTTCAAAAGATACCCATAATCTTCTCTTCCCTTGCTGGTACATTTTGTTCATTTACCTTGACTTCTCTTGCTTTGCCTCTATTTCCTTGGGTCAGTAGTCTTTAGCAACGTTCACTGTGCTACAGATTACTGTCTCCTCTCCATCTGTTTTTCTTCCTGAAAGGATCATTAATGGTCACTATTCTTACAAAGGAGAAACAGCTTTTGGATCACAGCCTTATTGATCTTAATTAAATCATCTGAGTCCTTTTTTCATGAAGAGTCTTGTAGCATAGACATTCTTTCTCTGTCCACCTCCTATCCCTTCTATCTTTCTCTCTCCTGAAATATGGCATAATTTTAGCAAGTGAAATAATATATAAAAAGTTGTTTCCTCTTTTATGTATTTTAAGGTTTTATTCTTATATTTTAACTAATTTCTGCTTCATATTTCACTTCTTCTATTGCTGATAATTATTAGTTTGAAAATCAACAAATATGAAGGATATTATATAACTGTGTTCTTTTTTTAATACCAATATAATGTTTGAGGACTTTAGTTACTGTTTATTAGTGATTTTGTTTAATATCTTTATGGTTAAGAACATCCTTAGATGTTCACCTTTAGGAATTAGATTAGTCAAGTGTTATTAAAGTATGTCTTTATGTTGATGCTTTATATTTAGAAAAGATACAAAAACTTGCAACCAAATACTGGAAAGAATTTTGGTTTGAAATCTGTTATATAACCACAATTTTATTAACTTATGGATACTTTTACCAATCTGTTGTTTCAAAATATTTACATATAAAAGGAGAACACATAAGGATTTTTATTCTTATTCATCTTCTGAAATGACTGGATGAAATAATTTATTCCAGATAACTTTATAAACTATATATTTACTATTATTAGATTTCCTTGTTAGAAAATTTAAATAATGATACATACATATACACTTAATACTATATTTGGAATTATAGAAATGTATTGTGTAGGTTAAGTCTACATTAAAAAACTAATAGTTTACAGCTGTAAACTATTGCAACTAGGAATGTTTTATGTTAATATGATAAGAAAATAAACAGAAAAAAATTAGTTTTCTTTGAACTTGTGTTGCAAATAGCTGTTAAAGTAAAAGCTCTACTAAGAAATGTTATATAGTTGTCAACTTATAGAAAATTTTCTAACCAGATGAAAATATCATTCTCCTTTGAGAAGTAAGATTTTAAAAAAAGCACAATTAACATTTACTTTTTTGTTAATTCTGTGTTCCCCCATTATCTGTTAAAACTGCTGTGTCTTAGGCAATCAAAGAAAGCAGTCTAATCATTTATGTGAATCTTTGTTTCCAAAGATGTCTACAAAAGCTTAGAGTCCCAATTATTTTGGCCTGCACACAGTGGAATAAGATAAGTCCAAGTTATTCTCTCATTATCTTCCTGTATCCTTACTGATAATGACATTCTCCACTGTAAGCAGAACTCTATAGTTGGTTTTTCATAGCATGAATTAGATTGTTTTGCTACATCTATGGTATGCAGCTAACAAAGGAGCCCTGGAGCAGGCAGTCAGAAATCAACATGGTATTTCTATATTCAAATGTGACTGATATACTCATCATGTCTAAACATTCACAGTGCACATACCCATGTGTGGGATATTCTTACTCCTTAACTAGTACTTCATATAGATATACCTACAGGATAAAAGTCAACTGATTAAATATTTCATTAGGTTTCCTTAAAACTAAATATATGTCATTATATTTCAAATAACATGGCAACTATTTTAATCTCCAAATTTAATGTTCACTAAAAACTGTATTTCCACAATTTAGTTATTCATTACTTTCCAAGACTGTCACACACTCCTTTTGCTTAGCTATTCTATAGTTTCGATGTCCCCTTTTCCATACAATTTCTTCCATTCTGTTTCCCTACATTACCTTACCTTGAAGAACCAGCTCCAATCCTGTGAACATATAGACTTTTTTTTAATGCTTAGTTGTTTAGGGAGAGAGAGAGAGCAGGAGCAGGACAGGGCAGAGAGAGAGAGAGCAGAGAGAGAGAGAGAATCTCAGGCAGGCTGTTAGCACAGAGACTGACACAGGGCTTGATCTCAGGAAATGTGAGATCATGACCTGAGCTGAAATCCAGAGTCAGATGCCTCACCAACTGAGCCACTCAGGCAACCCTCCTAGGACCATGTAGACTTTACTCACTGTTTCAACCATGATCCCTCTTCATAATTCATAGTTCTTGTTTCCTATTCTTTTCTACTGCATAGTTAAATACTCCCTAGGGAAATTTATTTTATTCTATTTTATATAGTGTTATTGTTTAAGTGAGACACAATCTTGTTTCTACCACAACTTTGTGAGTCATTTAATGGTATGGACCTTATCACTTACTGCGAAGATGGTAAGTGTATGTTAAATTAAAGTTACAAGCAAATAAGCTAACAAAATAATGGGTTATCATTTTACTATTTTCTGCGACTGAATACAAAAGCTTTGGAGAAAAAATATGAGAGGAAAATTAAAACCACCAATGATCCAATCAATCAAACATGATTGTGTTAGTTTGAGTTCTTTGGGGAGCAGATGCTGAGTTGAGATTGAACAGGCAAGAGATTTATTACAGGGAAGGAAGATTAAGACAATGAAAGCCTTTTCAGATGTGAAAGCTGACTTTTCACATGAGCTGACTTCTTCTATGAAAGAGAGGGACAGAAGGAGGTTAGATAGGAAGATTTTCAGACTGCAAAGCAGTTCTAAGAAAATTTAGACTAGACTGATGAGAAATCCTGATTCAGAGACACCCATTGGAGGAGTCATGTGTCTCTCAGGAACAGTCCTCAATAAGCACCACTGCTATGTTCAGTAATCAGGTGGGAACAGGCTGGTGTGAAGGCGTAAAAACAATAAAGGGCAGTGGTGGATCCAGAGGGGATACAAATGGGGTCATCCATCAGTGATGCTCCCCTAAGAGATTAAAACAGCACATTTTTATAGGTGTCACAATTATCAGATGATATTTTAGTGTATTTTTCCCAATCATTTTAAGGCATTTATATTTAGAAGGCAGTAACAAAATTTTTAAATCCTGCAAAATTTCCATTTACTATTATAAAATGAGCATCTCAAATGAGATTTAAATTTGTAAATATTGGTTAATTGCAGAATATTTCATTATTGTTTCAATGACCTCCTCTTCACGCTATTGGTGAGACAGAGATTCCGTCTCTGGGGTTGTAGAGATGGTTGAACACATAAAACTTGACATGGAGCAGATGAGATTGACAGCAGTTTATCAGTCATACATACCCATAGTCTAAAGGAAGAGGCCGTCAGAGGCCATGCAGGGCTACCTGAGGATTGCATTTGGGGGCAGAGTGAATAATCAACAGTGTGGGAGGAAGGCTTTGTAATTTCAGGGACAGGTGATGTCTCTGGACAAGACAGAGGACAGGGTGTCTCTGGTTCTCACAGAAGGATATAATTGACTTACTTGAATAACTGAAGACTGAAAAGGAACTGAAACTTGCTCCTCAAGAATAAGGAAGAAATGTGCCTGATCCCCACAAAAGGAAGGAATTTTGGCTAGGGGGACTTAACTACAGTGCAGAGGGGAACTTGTGGTTAAGGCATTTTGAGATCCTTTCTATTTCACCAGATGTCAAGACAGCACATGATATGGATCATTAATGTGCCTCATATCATAATTATTAGGGTTGATGTAATTAAAACATTTGTCCCAAAATACTATTGACTTCTTTTAGTATCAAGTTTTTCAGTTGTTTACAGATAGTCTAAAATTTTATTTATTTATTTTTTAAATGTTTATTTTTATTTTTTTGATAGAGAGGGAGACCAAGATTCTGAAATGGGCTCTGTGCTGACAGCAGTAAGCCCAATGCAGGGCTCAAACTCACAAACTCTAAGATCATGACCTGAGCCAAAATTAGAGGCTCAAACAACTGAACCACCCAGAGACATTTGGTATAAGATTTTAAATAATTCTTCAACTTGTATATTGAGAATAATTCCTTTGTGTAACTTAGGCTAATCCTAAAATTGATTTTTAGAGTTTATTTCCTATTAAACAAGAAATAAAATGTTAAATGCTTGATGAACATTGTTCAAATTCTACCCGACAGGCTGAAAAACCTGCCACTAGATTTATGAAGTGCAGCTCTTCTATACCATAATCACTGACAAGTATTGTCACTTATTTAGTTATAAAAATGGTAATCCAAATGATGGGTAAATTCTATATTATTAAATAAATAAAGCTGATTTGTGAGAAAACACAAATGATAGCTCCCATTTGATACAATGTATCAAAATAACTTATAGTTATACTTAAAAGTTGAATATTTTTTTAAAAATGTAGAAAAACATAAATCAATATGATAAGGAAGTACATTTTTTTAAAAAAATTGAAGATACATTTACCTACTTAAAATTTGATAACATCTTTACATTAAAAATAACTTAACAGGTCAGGACAATGAGGCTCCTTAGGATCTGGTAGATAAATGGACAATGATAATACTGGAACAAAATAAAAGATAAAACATAAATGGTAACAGACATTTGAAAAGGATAGATAATAGTTTACTATTAATCAAAGAAATATAAATTCAACATGTTTGCTTATAAAATTAGCAGCATTTAGGGGAACCTGGTTGGCCCCATTGGTTAAATGTCTGACTCTTGGCTTTCACTCAGGTCATGATTTTGTAGTTCCTGAGTTGGAGCCCCACATGGGGTTCTGCACCAATAGCAATGATTTTGCTTTGCATTCTGTCTCCTCTCTCTGTCCCTCCACACTCATTTCTGTCCATACACGCCTACACACAGTGAGCTCTCTCTTTCTCCCTCAAAGAAATAAACTTTTAAGAAAGTTCAAAATTAGCAGCATTTATAGCAGCATTATATCAAGAGTCATAAATATTATTGAAGAAAACATACCTTTTGAGAAACTCAAAGAACATGATTCATCTTCCAAGTAATGAATTTGATTATTTTTGGCCAAAGATTAAACTTCTAGAACAAAGACAAAAATCCTTATCTATCATATGCTGTTGCAATGAAATAAGTTTCAATTGGAAGCCGTAGGAATAAATGTGACTATGAAAATATGTAATGGGTCTGAGATAATTTTATGCACATCCTAATCAAAACCCACGCATCACTATACCATTTAATTATAGAGTGTAATATAAATTTAACTCAAATTTTTGAGACAGTACAGAAAAGAGAAAACACAAAATTTTGTTAAATTTGGCACCAAAATTATTTTGTTTTTATATGATTTGAGTGCATGCAACTTTTACCCTGAAGCTTCTCAAGTAATTTCAGTGATAGAAAATAGTTTTTAAAATAATGTTATATAATTATAGCCTTTCAAAGAAAATATTCTAATAAGCATTTATCAATGGAAATTAGTTCCTATATGAAAATTAAGTGATGCCACTGAAAAACAGTAAATTTAAAGCAAAGTAAGAAAACTATAAATACAGTCAGCACTATTGTTGACTGAGCTTATTTTTCAGAATTTTCAATGGATATCATTTTAAATTTTTAGTTAGAGAATTAAAATTCTTATTGAAGACTAAAGGCCAATTATATACTTAGCATGTGGGAAGAGCTTTGTGATCCTCCAGAACACATTTGCTTGGACATGATTTTATTCTGTAAAGTTACTAAGTAGTTCCAAAATCTACATGAAAATTTCCAGAAATGTAGTTTTCATTCTGCTTTGGAGTTAGAGAAATAAGTCTCTGATGTTTCTTGTCTTTAGATACCCTCAAGTACCTAAATAAACATTATGTTCTTCAGGATAACAAGATTTTAAAAAAATGCTCTATGGGGCTTTTCTTGTTTTCATGAAGTCCATGGACATTAAGTGCCAACACATTCTAAAGAGAGATGTTGGATGATGGGTGGACTTTTTTCACCTTTCTTACATCGTTGTTATAAAAAGGAAGAAAAAATCAAAAGAAATGATTTAGAGTGCAAATTTATATAGAGAGGTGCTTACTCAGAGTGTTTTGACACTCTCTTCTATTTAGAGAGAGAAAAGTGATTTCTACTACCCAACTTGCATGCTTAAGCCATACGAGGATGTTCAGAGAGCTCCAGATTAGTATGGAACCTGAATGGTGTTTAGGGAAAGTGTTCTTCAAAGTGCTTCAGTAGAGCCTACCAGAAGTCAGAAGAGAAAGGGCTGTTGCCTTAATGCTACTTGGAATAATACTAATAGATCAGATTGGCCAGCGATGCCTGTCAGAGAAGAGTGAAGACAGGGTGTTAGTGGGAGGAGCCACACTTTCAGAGTGTATGGCACAGGCTAGACCAATCTTGTCAAAGTTCCACCCAAGCAGTGAATTGATCTCAGCAATTGACCCCTTCTAGTCAAATAGGATCTTGGCCCTTTTCCACCCACCTACTCCCTGAGCCATGGACAAGCCAGGACAGCATGCTTCGGAGAGGAGATATTAAAAACCCAGGTAGAGCAAGAACAAATGAGCAGACTGCTTCTCTCTCCCCCACTGCCACATTAAATATGATCTGGAGAGAAGAGATATATCAAATCAGATAGGGATTCAAAGTTTTTATTTAATGTGACTGGATTTATTTTTTGATCCCTGAAAATTAGACTCTTCTAACACTGTAAAGTATGCTGGAGTCCAGCACCAGCTGGTCCAGGGGTCCCTGAAGGATGGACGGTGTCAGCAAGAGAGGGATGAGAGAGCCCCGAGATTCTTTCTGGTCACCAGGCAGGCATCTCTGCACTGACTGAGACTTGGCTTTATTTATGGTTAAGTGTATGGGGAACAGTACAGAAGTGGCATTTGCTTTAGACAATGATTTTTGATGACAAATTTCTTTGATATGTAAAAATGTCCCAGAACCTAGATTTGTAGAAGACTCATGCATAACCTTTATCAATAGTGATTGAGGTAGGTGATGTAGATGCTTTTCCTATGGGGAAGGAAGGTATCTTTAGCATTCAAATACAAACAAGACAATGTTTTTAGCATAGCAAAGACAAAAGTTAGTTCTTTGTGAGCAGGGGTCAATAGCCTATTTGCTTAAGGGGAAAAAACAGGATTCTCAGGAAATGCAGTGTTTGCTCCCATAATCACAAAAGAAGAAATTCCTACAATAAGTTCCTTCACAAAGTGCAATCAGCATATCAGGGCCAGATAAGGGGACAAGTCACTCCAGATACCAAGCAACAAGGTGCCTTGGGGGATAGTGAACAAGCAAAAACAATTGAGTGGGGGGTAGATATTGGTCAACATCTGACAGTAGGAGGCCTTGCAAACCTGCCTTAATCTCAAAAGGAGTTTTCTCAACTAGTGAGTTCAGAATGGCTCCCCACAAAAGTGAACAGGTTATGAGATATGCTTGAGGTCATAGGGGGGATAGAGAAGTGGGACCCAACATAGAGGGGTAATGACACTGTGGGAAGAATTCATTCATTCAACTGGTTGCATTGTCTACAGTTATTTAACCACCCTTTACCCCATTGAAGTGTGAAACTCAATACTTGCCTCATTGTAGCACTGTCCTCAAAGGAACAGGACACTATTTTGTTTTCATTACTAGTCACATGATCTTCACTTTATCTTATATACTTCTTCTGAATTCTGAGATCTTTGGAGAACTCTCTACCCAACTCAATTTATTTTTCTTACCTTGCTTTAGAATTTTCATTGCAGTTATTTGCAACTGTATGATCAGAATTATATTTTTAGAATCCTCTCTTCATCTCTTTTGAGTTGGCTTTTCAGTTAGCATTCTGACCATTGAATTACAAAAAAAAAATTTCCTATTTATTTTATTTTTCAAAAGCCTGGCTTGTCTCTTAGATTCCATTCTTTCTCTATTAAACAATGCAGGATGACAGAGATATGACTTAAGGTTTCTGTCAAGATGATACTGCAAGTAAGCATTTTTGTGGAGGACAGAATTAGGTTCAAAATAGAAAATTCTCTTGTTACTTCTAAGACCGTTCTCTGCAAATTAGATTAAGAATTTTTTGGATGCTCAGCATTAACAGAATAAAAATTATTAAATGCATCCAAATTGATGCTGCTTCTGATAAGACCATATTTTGTATATTCTTATACTATAATTTGTGTTAGGAAAATGTCCCTGGCATCATCTGGCTTTCTGGTAGTTTCTAACATATTTCAGTAAATATATTACTTCTGTTTTCTATCTCATTTATAAGCATTCAAAGTTCTTGTTGTTTTTTTTTTTCGTTCATACTTTATTCTCAAGTTGGTTTCTATATAACACCCAGTGCTCATCCCAACAAGTGCCCTCCTCCATGCCCATCACCCCCTTCTCCTCCCCCCCAACCCCCATCAGCCCTCAGTTTGTTCTCAGCATTCAAGAGTCTCTCATGGTTTGCATTCCTCCCTCTCCCCCACTAGTTTTCCCCTTCTCCTCCCCCATTGTCCTCCATTAAGTTTCTCCTGGTCCACCTATACGTGCAAACATATGGTATCTGTCCTTCTCTGCCTGACTTATTTTGCTCAGCATGACACCCTCAAGTTCTATTCATGTTGCTACAAATGGCCAGCTTTCATTCTTTCTCATTGCCATGTAGTATTCCATTGTATAGATAAATCACATCTTCTTGATCCATTCGTTCATTGATGGACACTTAGGCTCTTTCCATGTTTTGGTTATTGTTGAGAGTGCTGCTGTGAACATTGGGGTACATGTGTCCTTATGCATCAGCACTCCTGTATTCCTTGGGTAAACTCCTAGCAGTGCTATTGCTGGGTCATAGGGGAGTTCTATTGTTAATTTTTTGAAGAACCTCCACACTGTTTTCCAGAGGGGCTGCACCCGTTTATATTCCCACCAACAGTGTAGGAGGGTGCCCATCTCTCCATATCCTCACCAGCATCTATAGTCTCCTGATTTGTTCATTTTAGCCACTCTGACCCACTTGAGGTGGTATCTCAGTGTGGTTTTGATTTATAATCCCCTGATGAAGAAGGACGCTGAGCATCGTTTCATGTGTCTGTTGGCCACCTGGATATCCTCTTTGCAGAGGTGTCTATTCATGTCTTCTGCCCATTTCTTCACTGGATTATTTGTTTATCGGGTGTGGAGTTTGGAAAGTTCCTTATAGATTTTAGATACTAGCCTCTTATCTGATATGTCATTTGCAACTATCTTTTCCCATTCCATCGGTTGCCTATTAGTTTTATGGATTGTTTCCTTTGTCGTGCAGAAGGTTTTTATCTTGATGAGGTCCCAATAGTTCATTTTTGCTCCTGATTCCCTTGCCTTTGGGGATGTGTCAAGTAAGAAATTGCTGTGGTTGAGGTCAAGGAGGTTGTTTCCTGCTTTCTCCTCTAGGGTTTTGATGGTTTCCTGTCTCTCAGGTCCTTTATCCATTTTGAGTTTATTTTTGTGTATGGTGTGAGAGTGATCTAGTTTCATTCTTCTATATGTTGCTGTCCAGTTCTCCCAGCACCATCTGTTAAAGAGGCTGTCTTTTTTCCATTGGATACCCTACTGTCTGAATGATTACAGCTTTGTAGTAGAAGCTAAAGTCTGGGATTGTGATGCCTCCCATTTTGGTTTTCTTCTTCAATATTACTTTGGCTATTCGGAGTCTTTTGTGGTTCCATACATATTTTAGGAAGGTTTGTTTAGTTTTGATAAGAATGCTGGTGCATTTTGGATTGGGATTGCATTGAATGTGTGGATTGCTTTGGGTACTAATGACATTTTAACAATATCTGTTCTTCCGATCCATGAGCATGGAATGTTTTTCCATTTCTTTGTGTCTTCTTCGATTTCCTTCATAAGTTTTCTATAGTTTTCATCATACAGATCTCTTATATCTTTGGTTAGGTTTATTCCTAGGTATTTTATGGCTTTTTGTGCAATTGTGAATATGATCAATTTCTTGATTTCTCTTTCTATTGCTTCGTTATTGGTGTATAAAAATGCAACCGATTTCTGTACATTGATTTTGTACCTGCAACTTTGCTGAATTCATAGATCAGTTCTAGTTGGCTTCTGTTGGAATCTATAGAGTTTGATATGTAGAGTATCACCCGTCTCCGAAAAGTGAAAGTTTGACTTCTTCTTTGCCAATTCTGATGCCTTTATTTCATTTTGTTGTCTGATTGCTGATGCTAGGACTTCCAGCACTATGTTAAACAACAGTGGTGAGAGTGGACATCCCTGTTGTGTTCTTGATTTTGGGTGGAACGCTCTCAGTACTTCTCCATTGAGGATGATGTTAGCTGAGGGCTTCTCATAAATGACTTTGGTGATGTTTAAGTTTCTTCTATCACGACTTTTTCGAGGGTCTTTATTAAGGAGGGATGCTGTATTTGGTCAAATGCTTTTTCTGCATCTATCGACAAGATCATTATCGTTTCTTTTGTTATTGTGATGTATCACACTGATTGATTTGCGAATATTGAACCAGCCCTGTAACCCAGGAATGAATCCCACTTGATCATGGTGGATAATTCTTTTTATGTGCTGTTGAATTTGATTCGTAAGTATCTTGTTGAGGATTTTTGCATTCGTATTCATCAAGGATATTGGCCTGTAGTACTCTTTTATTGCTGGGTCTCTCTCTGGCTTTGGAATCAAGGTGATGCTGGCTTCATAGAGAGTCTGGAAGTTTTCCTTCCATTTCTATTTTTTTGAATAGCTTGAGAAGAATGGGTATTAACTCTAATTTCAATGTCTGGTAGAATTCCATTTGGCCCAGGGCTCCTATATGTTGGTAGATTTTTGATAACTGATTCAATTTCTTCACTACTTTTGGGTCTGTTCAGATTTTCTATCTCTTCCCGTATGAATGTTTAGGAACCTGTCCAACTCTTCTACGTTGTCCAGCTTGTTGGCATATTTTTCATAGTATTCCCTGATATTTGTTTGTATTTTTGAGGTGTTGGTTGTAATAAGTCCATTTTCATGCATGATTTTATCTATTTGAGTGCTCTCTCTTTTGTTTTTTTGAGAACTCTGGTTTATCAATATTGTTTATTTTTTCAGAAAAACAACTCTTGGTTTCATTGGTCTGTTCAACTGTTTTATTTTTATTTTTTTAAATGTTTTATTTATTTCTGAGAGAGACACACACACACACAGAATCCAAAACAGGCTCCAGGCTCTGAGCTGGCTGTCAGCACAGACCCCAATGCGGGGCTCAAACCCATAAACTGTGAGATCATGACCTGAGGTGAAGTCAGACGCTTAACCAACTGAGACACCCAGGCGCCCCTGTTTTTTTGTTTCTATATTGTTTATTTCTGCCCTGATTTTTATTATTTCTCTTCTCCTACTGGGTTTGGGGTGCTTTTGTTGCTCTCCTTCTAGTTCCTTTAGGTGCGCTGTTAGATTTTGTATTTGTGCTTTTTCCAATTTCTTGATATAGGCCTGGAGTGCAATGTACATTCCTCTTAGGACTGCCTTTGCAGCATCCCGTAGAGTTTGGATTGTTGTATTTTCATTTTCATTTGTTTCCATATATTTTTTAATTTCTTCTCTAATTTCCTGATTGACCCATTCATTCTTTCATAGGGTGTTCTTTATCCTGCATGTTTTTGGAGGTTTTCCCTGACTTTTCCTGTGATTGATTTCAAGTTTCATAGCATTGTGATCTGAAAGTGTGCATGGTATAATCTCAATACTTTTATATTTATTGAGGGCCACTTTATGACTCAGTATGTGATCCATCTTGGAGAATGTACCATGCACACTTGAGAAGAAAGTGAATTCCATAGCCTCACGATGTAAAGTTCTAAATATATCTGTCAAATCCATCTGGTCCAATGTGACTTTCAAGTCCATTGCTTCTTTAGTGATTTTCTGTCTAGTTGATGTATCCATTGTTGTAAGTGGAGTATTAAAGTCCCCTGTTATTAGCATATTCTTATCCATAAGATTGTTTCTGTTTGTGATTGTTTTATGTATTTGGGTGCTTCTGTATTTGGTGCACAGACATTTATAATGTTAGCTCTTCCTGATGGATAGACCCTTTAATTATTATATAATGCCCTTCTTCATCCCTTGTTACTGCCTTTACTTTAAAGTCCAATCTGTCTGATATAAGTATGGCTACTCCAGGTTTCTTTTGACTTCCAGTAGCATGATTGATATTTCTCCATCCCCTTACTTTCAATTTGAAGGTGTCCTCAGGTCTAAAATGAGTCTCTTGTAGACAGCAAATAGATGGATATTTTTTTATCCGCTCTGCTACCCTATGTCTTTTGACTGGAGCAGTTAGTCCATTTACATTCAGGGTTATTATTGAGAAATATGGGTTTAGAGTCATATTGTCCTTTGTAGGATTCATGCTTGTGGTGGTGTCTCTGATACCTTCGTTCCTTGCAACATTTCCCTCATAGAGTCCCCCTTAGGATTTCTTGAAGGGCTGGTTTAGTGGTGAAGAATTCTTTCAACTTTTGTTTATTTGGGAAGACCTTTATCTCTCCTTCTATTCTGAATGACATGTTTACTGTATAGAGGATTCTTGGATGCATAATTTTTCTGTTCATCATATTGAAGATTTCCTTCCATTGCTTTCTGGCCTGCCAAGTTTCAGTAGATAGGTCTGTAACTACTCTGATAGGTCTCCATTTGTATGTTAGGGGCCTTTTATCCATAGCTGCTTTCAGAATTCTCTCTTTGTCCTTATATTTTGCCAGTTTCACTATGATATGTCATGCAGAAAATCGATTCAAGTTATGTCTGCGAAGAGTTCTCTGTGCCTCTTGGATTTTTTTCTTTCTTTTTAAATTTTTAAATTATCCATTTATTTTTTAGAGAGAGAGAGAGACAGCATGAGCAGGGGAGGGCCATAGAGAAAGAGGGGGACACAAAATCCAAAGACAGGCTCCAGGCTCTGAGCTAGCTGTCCACACAGAGCCAGACACAGGGCTTGAACCCACGAACCATGAGATGACCTGAGCTGAAGTCAGACTCTTAACCGACTGAGCCATTCAGGCAGTTCCTCTTGGATTGCAATGTCTGTTTCCTTTCCCAGATTGGGGAAGTTCTCAGCTATGATTTGTTCAAGTTCTTCTTTAGCACATTTCCCTCTTTCTTCCTCTTCTGGAATCCCTATGATATGGATATTGTTCTGTTTGATTGTATCACTCAGTTCTCGAGCTCTCCTTTCATGTTCCTGGATCCGTTTACCTCTCTTTTTCTCAGTTGCCTCCTTTTCTATAATTGTGCCTTCTAATTCACCTATTCTCCTCTCTGCCTCTTCAATCTGTGCATTGGACGCCTCCAATTTATTATGCACCTAATTTATAGCATCTTTTAATTCATCACAACTATTTTTAAGCTCCATAGTCTTTGTAGCAATAATTTCTCTGATGTCTTCCATGCCTTTTTCAAGCCCAGCGAGTAAATTTATGACTATTGTTCTAAATTCTTGTTCAGTTATGTTGCTTATATCTGTTTTGAGCAGTTCTTTAGCTGTCATTTCTTCCTGGAATTTCTTTAGAGGAGAGCTCTTCAATTTATCATTTTGGCTAGCATTCTGTCTCTTGTTAGTTTTAAAAGCGTGTTATGTGCTCTGCACCTGTGAGTACTGCTATATTAAAGCAGGGTCTTTGACTGTCCAGGCCTGTCCATTCAGGAAGTGTTCTTTGAATGGCATCTCTTGGTCTCTCTTGTTGAGACTTTGGTTATTTTTTTTTAACCTACTCGTAGTAGTATTTGGGACTCTCCATCATGTATACTTTGGCTTGTTTCTTGAGGCAGCCCTGGAAACGAAAACAGACAGACAAACACACTGGGAACAAAGGCATGCCAATGCACAGACAAATCCAATAAGTGAGCAAACTGAAAGGGAAAAAGAAAAAAAGAATAAAAAGAACAGAACAAAGAAAAAAAGCCCCCCCCCCAAAAAAAGCACAGTCTAAAAGTATAAAACCAGAATTCCCAGCTACAAATAATGAGCAGAGTTTACGCAGTGCTGATGGAAGAGCATATACAAAGAGGGAAATGACAGAGCAGGGAAAAAGCAAAATTGGACAATGACCAGGCAGAGAGACTAAGATGCTTCATTCAGAAAGAGGAAGAGGAGAATATGGTAGGAGGCAAGGAGAAAGAAATGATGATAATGTTACTCAGAGAAACTATATAGTCTGATTACTCTAGAGAGATACAGAGATAGAAAGGTAGTGGTGGAGGTATAGAATATGCATCTAGAGAATGAATTAAATGTGACTGTTTAAGTAAATCAGTGACCTGAGTGCCCAGTGCAGCATACGAGAGGGATATGAATGAGACTAGGGAAAATATATCTGAATAGAAAAGATTGATCTAGAATTAATCACGACAGTGCATCCATGTTGGTCTTGCCCCAGACTCTGGTAAAAAAAAAAAAAAAAAAAAAAGAAGAAGAAGAGGAAGAAGAAGAAGCAGCAGCAGCAGCAGCAGCAGCTCTCTTATGGGGATGGCCGTGGTTTTGTGTAGGCAGGTCTTAGCCTCCACTGCGACCTGCAGGCCACTTCCTGAGGAGCGGGAGAGTAGTGGAGCAGTTTCAGGCCAGGCCGCTTCCCAGCTGGGGATCAAGCCAGGAGAGCAGCGAGGCAGTTTCTTCTGGGGCTGCCTGGAATCCGGGCACCCGGCCCAGAGTCAGCACCACAGCTAGACATAGGCTCACTCTCCATCCAGAGCCAAGGCTTTTCTCTTCTACAAGGACAGTTCTATAAGCAGTTTAAGCTACTCTTTTCCCCTCGACTCACAGTAGCTCCCCGCAAAAGGGGTTCCCTTCCCTCCCTCCATGTTTCTGGGTCCTGGTCCATTTTATCTTCTCCAGTTCATACTCATGCACCTATGAGATTGTCTTCTTAGTGGACTCTGTCTCCTTTTTTCCCATACTCCTGTGATTCAGTGTCCTATGGCTTCAGGCCTTCTCTGAGAGATGGGAGCAAGTGAAATGTACAGAGCTCCCTACTTCTCCTCCATCTTGCCTCCCTCCCTCAAAGTTCTTGTTTTAAACTCTAACTTTATGGATTTGTGCATAGGAATACTCTTCTTCTCTGTCCTTTCACTATATAGCAGAAAACTGTATTAGCAACAAAATTACACAATTAAGTAAAATATATTGACTTTCTTGTTTTTCAAGAAAAAAGTAAACTAGGTATACTTTCTGCTCACTTACTTCTAGTTTATTTTTATTTTGTAGTGTTTCTTTTGAGAGAAAGATAGAACATGAGAGAGAGTGCAAGAGGGGCAGAGATAGAGGGAGAGAAAGAATCCCAAACAGGTTCAGTGCTGTCAGTACAGAGTCCAATGTAGGGCTCTATCTATCTCACAAATCATGAGATAATGACCTGAGCCTAAATCAAGAGTCAGATGCTTAACTGAGGAACCACCCGGGCATACCCCAATACCTAATTTATTATATATATATATATATATATATATATGTATATATATATATATTCAATATATATGTATTCAATATGTATATACAATTATACATTGTACAATTATACACTGTATAATTGTACATATATATGTACAATATATACATATATATACAATACTATATTGTATATACAATACAATATATATATATTCCACTCCCAACTATCAACTCTTCCCAGCCCCGCTCTTCACTCTCTGTAGTCCTCATTTGATTGTGAACCAACTTTCCTACTTTCTTAGCTGTCCTACAGAAGGCTTTTGCCTTGTCTCACCTTCACTGAAAACTGGAACTCTTAGGGACACACCTTTCTGTATAAGCCCTCTCTGTACCCAAAAAGTTACTGGTCCAGCAGAGAAGTTTGACATTTTCCTGATGCTTTATTCCTGCTCCAAATAGTTTTCCTCTACCTTCATGAACATTTGGGTTATTTCCATTTCCTAATTGGGGCATCAGGCCAATTGTCTACATGGGCCTCAATCTGTTCCATTGTCATCTGATAACCTTCTAATCATAGACTGAAAACTTCAAGCTCCTCTAAGCCTTCCTCTCTATCCCAAGCCTTATCTTCAACCTTGTTTTCAGTTTAGAAGGTAACTTCTAAGTAGGGCCCACTCCTAAGCCTGATTCTGCAAGTGATGGTACTAGGACCAGCCCAATCAGTTACCTAGAGAAATAAAAAAGAGATTTCCAGACCCAGCATGGACTTATTGAGACAGTATTTTTATACATGGGTTTTAAACATTTACCCTTTTAACTTTTTTGATTATTCTTACAGTTAAATGTATACAAGAACTTAAACTCTCAATTATATGCCCACACCAATTTCAATGCCTTGATCTCAACTCTCCTGCCATGGACTCCTAGATCCATTATGAGAAAAATATCAACCTCAGAGATAGATTCCACTGTCCCAATCTGACCAAGACCTCTGTTTCATCTAGTTTTCCCACATGCTCACTCAGTGCATGTCTGTTTTTACTTATCTCATAAGGCTTTTAGTCCATAATCTCTGTTTCTTCTTGTCATATCTATACAACAAAACTCTGAGCCAAATCAATACTAAAATCTGTTTTCTCTAACACTATACATGAGTAAATAAGTTCTGAGAAATCACAGTTCTGTGGAAGTGGGTGGTAGGCATCTGATTCCATTTGGGCCTTTGGAATATATTCTCCTGTCATTTTACTTTTCACTCACTCATTCTTCTCCAAGATAATAGCAAACATACATTATGTTGTCCTTTACCCAAGCCCAAAGTCTTAGTAATTTTATCCTATACGTTATGAAGAAAATGAAGGCCACCCAGATTATCTCTCTAAGCTAATATTTCCCATACACAAAACATATCTACATATAAATAGATTCTTTTCCCCCCTAAAATATAAGAGGAAGAAGTGTCCCTCTTCCTATTTAAGACCAGTCTTTTAATTTGTGCTTTGATCCTACCTCTGTGTCCTCTGAAATCTTGTTCTATTAATGAACATCTCTGGTTGCTCTATTTTCAACCTGTCTTACTCTAAGACATTCTTCTTTATAGCCTGTTAACATGTTTGATACTTTCTCAACCTAAAAACCCATCTCTGACCTCTCATACCTTCCTAGTTGCAACTGATTTTTCTTTTCTTATTCTTATTGAGGGTTTTTTAAACAGCAGACTACTCTTGATTTTAACACTTCTTTTAATCACATTTGCACTAGATATCTTATGTGTGCCTCTCCAGATCCAGATTGACCTGTGTGGATTATATCTATGAACTACCTTGCTCTATAATGACCAATTGGACTTTGCCAGTATGAGACACATGTAGAATCTTGGCAGAACAAAAGTGAAAAAAGTGGTGTTATTGCACTCTGGATGAGTACCTTGACTGGAGCTCTCATCTCTCTCAGGTAGTCTTTCTACACAGAATTCTTTTCCTGTCAGTTCTGGTAACCCCTCCCACCTTGTGAACCATTAACTATAGGTTTAGAAATGATAATGGAGACTTGCTTTTAGTTCCTAAGTTATTGTATTATCTTTTTGGTTTTTCTACTCTCCATTATGATTTTTATAATTTACTCCTTCATAAAATTATCCTCTAGTTATCTTAATTTTAAGGATCCTTTCTGCAGGGATCTTAACTAATAAATACTCTGTTCGATTCTCATCTAATGTCATCTGGCTTCTACCAGATGTAATAAAACTATGCTTTTTAAGAATTCTTTTTCTTATCCCAGTTAGTCTTTTTCAATTCTTATTTTATTGACATTACCACTTCATAAGGTGGTAATCCCCTAAAGTGCTCTTTTCACAAATTTAGACATACAATAGTTTTATTGTTTTCCTTACAGCTTCCTATCTCTTCTTTGGCTTTTTAAAAATATATCTCCTCTTAACCTCTCCAGTGGTTTCAACTCAGCCTGCTGTTATTTGTATTCTTCACCGTCAGATTTGTGAGGGTGATCAATAGACAGAATTTCAGCAACCACGTGTAGATTGATATGTTTCCAAATCTTTATTTGTACCCACATATCTTCTGCAAGATCCAGACTGTAATACTAAGCCACTAGTCAGGCATCGCTCCGTGGCAGTCCTTGTCCAAAGAGTAGCCATCAACTCTACCCTTTTGGAAGGGTTTTCACCCTGCATTTTTAAAAAAAATATTACTCTTTGATAGGAAGTTCATCCAACCAGACACTCATGTTAAGAATCCTGAGAGTCTGGGGCGCCTGGGTGGCTTAGTCGGTTAAGCGTCCGACTTTCGCTTAGGTCATGATCTCGTGGTTCGTGGGTTTGAGCCCCGCGTCGGGCTCCGTGCTGACTGCCAGCTCAGAGCCTGGAGCCTGTTTCAGTCTGTGACTCCCTCTCTCTCTGACCCTCCCCTGCTCACGCTGTCTCTCTCTCTCTCCTAGAAATAAATAAAAATATTAAAAAAAAAAAAAAAGAATCCTGAGAGTCATATCTGATCCCCCATAACCTCTAACTTCTAATTAAGTCTTACTACTGATTATGTGCCCTAAATTTCTCTTGGTATTTATGCCCTTCTATCCTTCTCTACTATAAGTGTTTTTCTATGAATCACCGAGACAATGATTTCTTCCACTCAGGGTTATTGTGCAGAGTCAGTGGGTTGATACATGTGAACCTTTTATAACAGAGCTGGCCAAAAACGTTAAGTGCCCAAAAATGATGCTATAATATGATCTTAAAATTTAAGTTTCCAACAAGATACTAAGGTACCATAGATATAAAATTATAAAATCAGATCACAATATGAAGGATTTACAAAGGAAATAGTCTAAAACCATGTCGATGATATTTGAAACTTCTCTCACTATGATACTATAAAAAGATCAAGAGAGCAATTTGAGAAAAAATTTTCTTTTTTTTCATGTTTATTTTTGAGAGAAAAGGGACAGAAGACACACAGG
Source organism: Hyaena hyaena (assembly GCF_003009895.1). Lineage (NCBI taxonomy): Eukaryota > Metazoa > Chordata > Mammalia > Carnivora > Hyaenidae > Hyaena > Hyaena hyaena. Next base: position 136,578 of record NW_024081947.1, on the reverse strand, counting down.
GGACGGACAGAGAGAGAGGGAGATGCAGAATCCGAAGCAGGTTCTAGGTTCTGAGCTTTCAGCACAGAACCTAGCTTGGGGCTCAGACTCACAAACAGTGAGATTGTGACCTGAGCCCAAGTCGATGCTCAACCAACTGAGCTACCCAAGTGCCCCAAAAAATTTTTTTCAAAAAGATTCTGTGAAATCCATCCTCCTCCCCAAGAGAAGGTAAAATATAGGTTGATCTCTTTTTCATCTCACACACACAGAGATTGCACTTCAGGGGGACAGCTCAGAGAGATTATGTTTTACCTATAGCTTTGAGCATACTATTTTCACTCATAAATCTAGGTACGACTATAGGGGGTGACAGACTACTTTGGAGGAGAAGTTAGGTGAGAGCAAGGTTTCATTTCCTTGCCAACGGCAAGGGTGCATCTATGTTTTTGGAAAAGGAGTCAGTAGGTTTTTAAGTCCCGTCCAAGAAGAGCATCTAGCAGCATATATATGGAGCTACCCACCTGTTGACCTCACTGGAAAGGAGTGGCCAACAGGGAAATAAAATACTTCAGCTACATAGCATGCAGAAATGCAGTCTGAGAATATCTTGGCATTCACAGTGTCTGGGAACATTCAAAGAGCTTGTGAAAACACCCTGAAAGAGAAGGGGTCAACCAGGTTACCTCTTTTCCTTGCCATCTTTCCTTTGAATCAGGCTGAGAGTTAAACAGCCACTAGACTTTGAGGAAGTGTGAGGGTTAGCAGAGAAGGGAAAAGCTGAACATACCTCTTTTTTAACACAAGTTGTAGACTGAAGCAGGGAGAGAAGAAAGGTTTTACCTTAAAAGATTGACTTGTGATTAATGTGATTAATACTTTTGTCTGAATACTTTTACTTACCAAGCAATTGAACCTATGAAAAAACAGGACTGCATGTTTTCTAAAATGGAGCAGGAAAGGGGACACTTTGGTGGCTCAGTTAAGTATCTGATTTCAGCTCAGGTCATCATCTCATGGTTCGTGAGTTCAAGCCCTGCATTGGGGTCTATGCTGGTTGTGTGGAGCCTGCCCTGGGATTCTCTCTCTCTCCCATACTTGCCCTCTCTCTCTCCAAAAATAAATAAGTAAAGCTTATTTAAAAATTAATAAATAAAATGAAGCCAAACAGTCTGAAGACTGCTCAAGTTTTCTTGCAGTGCAGGAAACACTGCATCTACTATGTTCATTTTAAAAAGGTGGTGGAACACAAAATAAAGTCAGGTTTTGATCATATCATAAACTGATTACTCAACCATCAAGGTACATTAGCTCCTATAATTATTTATATTATTATTATTATTATTGATGATGATGGTGATGGTTACTTAAGGTTTGTATCCTCGTTTTTGTAAAACTATAACACCCTCCTCACTCTTTACTGATTCTACCTTGGTTCCTTTTAAGTACATTTTCCACAAAATCACTAGAAGAATCCATTTAAAACATGAAGCAATCAAATCCTATATAGTCCTACATAAAACCCTATAGTGGCTCCTTTTTCTGCACACTTCTGTGCTTTACTATACCCACCATAATGCTGTGCCAGCCTATCTCTCTTGTGGTACAGAAGATATTTGAGAGGAAAATCTGAGTCAAGGCAATAAACAAACAAAATCATGGTGGATGAGGAACAGCAAGCTTCTCATATCTGACTTTAATTTGACTGGCCTAGGAAAGCAGGACAGTAAACCAGAGAAATGGTGAGGGTCAATATCATGGCTTCTTTCTTTAAAGTGGGATTTATGTGAAAACCAAATTCTGTGTGTGTGTGTGTGTGTGTGTGTGTGTGTGTGTGTGTGAAATATATTATTTTCCTTTGTGAAATAAGCTGTGAGAAAGTACGTACTGAGTGTAGGTATATGCATATGAGTGTGATTATGTGTGAGTGTGTTTTTGTGGGTGGGTGTTTTTCTAAGCATGTAGAAACAAGAGTTCAAATAGATTTCACTGAAAAGTTAAACTCCATTACATTCTCTAACATAGACAGTAACAATCATGATTCCTTCTTATAATACATCTCTCTTTGAAAGCTCTCTACTGACCCAAACAAATGTGTTTCAATAAAGTCAATGATACACTGTGTTTGTTACACTATAGAAAATTAACTTCCATGCAATCACATGGAACATTGGCTACCCAAAAAAGTTGAAAGTTAAATAGAGTCTTATTATTCTAGAATGAGAGCAAATAAAGTTAGAAGGTAAAGCACTCTATATTACATTTAATAACATGAATGGAAAATCATAAATAGTAATTTTGAAGACTACAAAACCAATGTGAGTATTAGTTTTCTAACATAACTGACACTTATATAGATAGGAACCATCCTGATAGGTATTATTTAAGAAAATGGTTCAGTGTATAAGAGATTTTTGAGAATTTACACAATTTTCATCGATAAAGTCACATTTTGTAAGTATATATTTTGGGTAAACATGTATTTAGAACTATATCCAGGATTAGTAAGCTTGAAAATAAGTAAACCTAAATTCAAACATCACTTTAAATTATTTCCCTGTATACTAAACACTAATGCAAGTGTAGTGATAAATAGATATGACAGGATTGTGAACTCTAAAAATGTAATGTATGCTATTCATATAACAGCAGGTTAATAGGATTTTATGGAACAATTCTCCTTTATTTGTGCTATTATGTAAAACAACAGAGATAGCAAGTTACTAATGAGTTTTAATTCTTTCTGAAAGTTACACTGTCATAAATTCTCAATAATATTCTTCAATTTTAAGTTTTTACTTGTGTAGACATTTTGTTTCTACATGTTTATGAGATAAATATGGCCAGTAAATAGCTTATCTTTGCCTCATCACAGTCATCCATTCTCCTGCCAGGTAAGAGTACTGAGCTAACAAATAGGATCAGATGTCAAATCAGATTGGCATGAATTAGATTTCTTACTCAGTATCACACTTTACTAAACAATATTAAGGATATAGCATATCAAGAAGCTGATATGAATCAGATTATGTTCTAGGCTATCAAGTCTGTGCTTCATGTTCATCTTCCCATGTTGGACTTGTGACTCTGGCCCAATAAGGCAAAGTCCCTAAAGGACATTTTTGGGGTACCTAACACAGTGGGGAGAACTTAAATTATGAAACTTGTTCACTTCATAACCTTAAGGTTTTATAACTTATGTGGCATTCTCCTGGGGAATTAAAGACACTGGATTCTGTTAGTAAAGATAATAATCTTCAGCCAGAGCGTCATTCTCAGGGCATTTCAGAAACCAGTTCTCTTCCTTCAGGCAATCTAATCAGTCTATTTACCCAAAGATTCAGATAACAAGATTAGAGTGGGTCACCTGGCTTCTTTTTTTTTTTCTGGGGATGTTCACAATAAAGGCAGAAAATATGTCATAGATCAGCAGTTCTAACTCTTCTTTTTCCAGTTAATAGTCTATCAAATCTTCACGTAAGTTTATAATTCATGTTTGAAGGAATTTATTTATTTAGAAGTTTATTTTTTAAATGTTTTTTCTTACTGCCTTATTTCTTTTTAGGAAAAACTTAGAAAACCCATTGGATGAAGGTAGTATTACCCACAATTATATACTTGACATAAAATATCTGAAAACATGTTTTTAAACATAGCGAACTGAAAACTAGGTATTACACAGATGATGAATCTTCCTTTAGTTCAAGCTATTTGACAACCACATTGTTGATAAAGAAGGATCCAAGAGAAATGGTAAATGAGAACAAGAATTAGGCTGGTTACATGAATATTTACACCAAAAAAAAAGAAAAGAAAAGAAAAGTAAGGAAAAGAAAAAAGAAAGAGAAAGTGGTTTTGAAGAGAGTAACACAGAAGTAATAGAATTCTTTCAAAAATAATTATCACCTTATAAAACTAGCAGTTGTTTTCTCACAGAGAAATATTTGTAAGGATTAACACATCTTTCTGAAATAAAATATGAATTTTAGAAGATCTAAGTTTTTATATTCTCATACTTTTTATTTTGTAGTATATTGATTGATACAATTTTACTAAGCATGGGCACTAACCTAATAACAATTTTATAAGCACGTAATTAGCACCATGATTTATTTTATAAATATTCTGAATTTTGCACTCTTAAGAAAATAAAATAACACTACCATCTAACGCATATACCACTTAATTTTGCTTCCTGGTATTTATGTAGAACTTTGTGCAGGGTGCTAACTGATAATGGAAGATTTATAGTCCATCTTGAAATAACTGACAAATCACTTACTTGAATAGAATAATTATAAAAACACATTCTAATAATTTTGATTGTGTTTATTAATTTTTACTAATTTGTGGCAAAGTAATTTAAAGTCAAAATAATGTAGCTGAGCTTGCTTACAAAGAAAAACCTATCCATTTAAAAATATATCGTAAAAAACTCTCTTGATATGTATATATATCAGTCCCATATTGTTTATGTAGAAAAAAGAATTTCATGAACAAAATTTAAATTAACATATTTCCATATTGTCCTGAGGATTTTAACTCTCTGCCTTCTGCCTTTCTGCTACACATCATTCTAGAAAATGTAGCAAAATTTCTGCTGTACGTACACATATGAGAATATTGCAAGTTGGTTTAGACACTTGAAAACCAGTGCATAGGAGTGGTGTTGGTCATTGCTTTCAATGACTATATGTTTTTGTTTTTGAAAGTAAAGTATTAATTTAATTTCATTTGTAATTAATAAAATATTTGGAATACAATAGTGTTTAGTGGCATAGGAATGTTTCAACAGCATTTTAACTAAAAAAATAAGAAGAAAAACACCTAAAAAAAACAAACCCAAAAAGTAGATCTTGACAAAGATGTGTGTTGTTGTTCAAACACATATGTCCATACCCCTATTATGAACCCATAATGTCATACTTTTATTAATATAGTAGATATGAATTAATTTTTTCTTTTCCAAATTTTTTGTGGAAAAGACTTTTAATTGTTACAACCAAACAACTCTGTCCTACTCTACACTCCCCTCTGTGCCTCCTAAATTAGGAATGGGCTATGACATTGGGCATGAGGAGCCTTTGCTTTGTTTATGGATGATCTCTAGTTCAAGAAATTTGAGAAGGTTGCCCAAACCAACCTTCTTGGTGTCTAAGTATCCACAACCTAAATGGAGAAAGATGATACTGAGAATCTAAGTGTATTTAGGGAAAGAAGGATGGCTAAAGGTGTGCTCTGAAAAAAAGAGTATTGTACATAGCAATGTTTCATGAAGAAAAAATATTATAGGGCTCTTCAGTTGGGTGATGTGTTTGTGGGTAAAACAAAAAACAAAATATATATGTTGAATAACAATGGCTATGAAGTATAATTGAATTCAATAGTATTGGAAAGTGTCATTAAGAAAAAAGAAAATACTTAGTAATCCATCCTTGCTTTTTCTGTAATAGTATTCCAAAAGTGCATTGGCTTTTTTAAAAAGCCAATCTTCTTTATGAAATAGTATTTCTTCCTTAATAATAATTAGCAAATATTTGACAGCTTTTATGTGTTTGCTCTGTTGAAGTGACTTAATTGAAATGGAAACAATTTTATAATTAAAAATCAAGTAACTAATCGAACAAAAACTATTTTTGTAGCACAGTAAATCCCTAGGTTCTGTTAAAGAAAAAATTTCTTAATCATAGGATCTCTCAGTTTTTTAAAAATTATTCTGAAGTTTTATGCTGATAGTTAGCAACACTTTATTGTGTGTTTGCAAGCTGCTAAGAGTTGTCACAAGAAGAAATTGTGTGAAATGATTGTTGTTATATAAACTTATTATGGTAATCATTTCACTATATATATATATATATATACACACAATCATGATATCAAATTAATGTTATATGTCAATCATATCATTGAGGGTTCTCCAGAGAAGCAGAACCAATAAGATAGATATAGATAGATAGATAGATAGATAGATAGATAGACAGATAGATGATAGATAGACAGATAGATGATAGATAGATATAACAATAGAAACAAAAGAAATAAATATGAAATGGGAATTCTATATTGAGAGAATATATATTAATATATACTCATAGAGAGAATAGGGAATAAGGAATTGGGTCATATGATTATGGAAGCTGTGAAGTCCCTTTAACTGGACACCTAGGAGGGCTGATGGTGTAAGTCCCAGTCTGAAATCTCGCATGCTCAAGATACAGAGAGCATTGATTTTTCATTTTGAGCCTCTAAGCAGGAAAAGGCTGTTGTCCCTGTTCAAATAGTCAGGCAGGAAGAGTTCCCTCTTACTCAGCCTTTTTTTCTATTCAAGACTTCAGTTGACTGGATGAGTCCCAGCCATATTAAGAAGGGCAATCTACTAAAGCTACCAATTCAGTTATTAATCTCTTCCAGAAACAACCTCAAAGACATACCCAGAATAATGCCTGAACAAAAGTGGATACCCATGGTCCAATCAACTTGACAAATAAAAGTGATACAACTTCAGTTAATTGAGCTACTTATTCAATAAATATTTGAGGCTCCACACTAACTACGGTGGCAGATGCAAGTATTATAGATTAGCCTTAAGTCTGATTGGAAATAAAATGTATCAATAATATACTTATGGCAGAATGTTATCAAGAGGTATAGATAATGTACTCAAAGCAGATTGTGTTTAAACCACGGTCCACATGACAGACAATACCATTATTTCAAGCTGGCAGGTTAGAGAGGTAGGAGATGCATCACTTCCACTTACAGGAAAAAGCAATATTGCTCTAGACATTGAGTTATATATTCAACTTAAATATGTGAATATGAAGCATAAGCAGAATATCATTCCCCAAGGAGGATGTGACATAAATGATGTTCATAAAAACTTTCCTCATTTAACTTCATTTAATATGATTTGGACTTGGGTTGCACAAAGGAAAACCCTGAGAGGTAGGCTGGGAAAATAATGTGGGAGAGAAATTTTAGAAGATTTTGTATGCCTGATAATAGCATTTAAATAAATTTGGTAGATAATGTGTTAGCCATTGAATATTGTTGAATGGGTTAGCATTGACAATGACCTAGTATTGGGTTGATAAAAGTCTGAAGTACTGTAGTTAGAAGCAATGAAAATATAAAGAAATGGAATATTGATAAAACTCTTGAAGACATAATAACTAGATGTTGAGAGAGTGGAACATAACCTTGAACTTTTTTAGCCCGAGTAAAGCATTAGAAATGATCGTAGCATTAGAGGAAAGGGGAAAACTGGATGCAGTACTGATTTTGAGATGGAGATGAATTAAAGTTTAGATATATTAAACTTGAGGTGAAGGAAAGCATTTGACCTGAGAGGTTCATTAGGCAGCTGACAAGTGGACTGTGAATCTGGAAAGTGTTCCAGGCTGAATGTATATTTAATGGACAAATACAATGTGGTGATAGTTAAAATATTTTTTTAAGTAAGTGAATTTTATAAGAGTGAAAGAAATGAGAATGGAGCTTGTGAATTTTACATTGAAAGATAAGAAGAGCCTGGGAATAGGAAAAAATATGAGCAATAGAAGGAAACCTACTCTGTTGAATACCATGTAAAAATAAAGAGAGAACTTTTAAAATGTGATCAAATAAAATGAAAAATGGGAAAAGATATATTCTTCAACTAGGTTTTATGAATAGCAATGGTGTTGAATTTCTGATAGTGCTAATTCTAGCTACATTATTGGAGGGAAATCAGTAATGTAGCCTATTTTAAAAAAGTTTGACGGTTAAAGAACAGAATAGTGTTCCAAGAATAATGTTTTGAGAGAGCAACAAAGTTCTGTTGTCAGTTACCAAAAAAAATTTTGGATTGTTTATATATTTAAGTATAGTTTTAAAAAGACAAAAAATAACACACAATTTAGAGGTAGGTAATTCAGTTACTTGGGGGACATGCAATAATTCATTAAAAGCTCAGTAACTTAGCAAAGTCATTATGGTTAGCAAAATTAATTATGGTATATTAATATATATTGTACTCAACCTTTATATTAAGAATCATAGGGCAAGCACATATCAATATAAAATATTTCTTTTTTTATATATGTTTTATTTATTTCTGAGAGAGAGAGACAGCGTGAGCAGGGGAGGGTCAGAGAGAGACGGAGATACAGAATCTGAAACAGGCTCCAGGCTCTACAGAGCCTAACATGGGGCTCAAACCCACAAACCGCGAGATCATGACTTGAGCTGAAGTCGGAAGCTTAACCGACTGAGTCACCCAGGCACCCCTGTTTCTTTTACATAACTTGGATGAAAAAAAATCCAGTAAGAAAAGAGAGCAAATGAGGTCACTTAAACTCTGGTGTTAGGATGATAGTTTTATTTTGTAACTGTCAAGCAATAACACCCTTGATTTAGAGTGACATTGAGCCGTAATGTCAAGTAGTGAAAATTTAAGATGCTGGTTCAATTGCCCATCAGATAACACAGACATTTATAAGTGAAAGCTCCCATATATCAGTGATAAATATAAAAACAAAAAGTTTGGGTGGTTGTAAAAAATGGTCTCAGGAATACCAGGCTTTGATAGGCATAATATCTAGATTGTAAACTGATAAATTATTATTTGTTTTATGATGATGTCATTGATGTTAGAATCAATTGTTGTTTGTTTATTAGTTTGTATTTTTTGTTTTCTTTTGTTTTCTGAAATAACAGAGTAGCTCTAAGAGTCTAATACGCATTCTAGGTGGTCATTAAATTCCCTTTCACTTTATCTACTTCACCTTTATCCTTCCCCATCCCCACACCCACACAAAGACTTTTTCTCTTTCTTTTATTTTGCTATTTATTTTTCCTATTTGTAAATTATTTTATTAATTATTACAATTCTTCTACTAAAATTAACACACCATATTTGTTTATGGAAAACATGAGAAATTAACACTTATCTATGTATCTGTAGGACTATACATGTAGAACTATGAAACCATCATAAATTAAATAATATTATTTCTTATTACTGATCTTAGTGGTTGGGTTCCACGTGAAGTAAAGTTCTTTTACCATAGGAAGATATACTAGAATATAAAACAAAATAAGTTTCACAGTTTTTTGTAGATTTAAACTATTTTAAAATATTTTAATAGATATTAAATTGCTTATAATTCTAAGATGAGGATAGCTTGAAGAAATAGCTCTTTATTGTTTATTATTCCCTGAGATATTCTCTAACACATGAAATTCTTCACTTAAAAAAGGTAGTGTCTAAGTTGACAGCAGTAGTCCTTACAAGAAATGTCAGTTTATAAAATTATCAGTCGTTTTAGAAAAGCAAGTGTACATGGGGATTGCAGCATGAAAAAAAAAGTGATACCTTAATGTTTGTCTGAAACTGTTGTAGAAGTAGGAGGTTTGATGGTGCATGAAATATAATGAAAGGTTAAGAAATATACTTGAATGTAGTATCTAAAGAGATAAGGGATAAGACTTTTCTCAGGCTGTAGACATATAGATAAGTACCAGAATGACATGACAGCTCTGAAGTGAGGTTAAGGCAATTGTTTATGGTGCTACTAGACACGTAACATAGAGATGAATAGAAACTATTCAACAGACAAATCATAGCATGGGATAAGATAAGCACATTATATCTGATTACTAAACTTCTGAATGAAAACTGAATGGAAATAGTATGGACGATTCTATCATTTTTCCTCTTCTTTTTTTTTTCATTTTTCAGTTGCCAGTCCCCCAGTATTGTGATGATGGGAAAGGAAAAGCTATGCAATTAGACTGTATAAAAAAATGAAACTATGAACAATGTTAAAAATAACCCTGCACGTATTGTTCAATTCTGAATTAGCGATAAATTTCAGCTTAATATTTAATCAAATGTTTGAAGGAGCATTGCAAATTTTCTTAAGCAAGGATTTGTTCTTGTTTGCAAGTAAGCAAAGTGATGAACAGTTTCACTTTTATAAACAATGTAGAGGAAACTTGGATATTGTTTGAAAGAATGAAGATTTTAGGGGGTGCTTGGGTGAGTCAGTCAGTTAAGCGTAGGACTCTCGATTTTGGCTCAGGTCATGATCTCACAGGTGGTGAGTTCGAGTCTCCTATTGGGCTCTGCACTGGCAGCATGGAGCCTGCTTGGGATTCTCTCTCTGCCCCTCCCCCATTCGCATGATTGCATGTGCTCTCTCAAAAAAATTTAAAAAAATTATTTTTAAAAAATGGCTATTTATAGTAGCCAACTTTTATAGATCTGAATCCTAAGTCCATATTTAAACATTTAAGATATCACAGTCACAAGGAATCATCTGACAAAATGAAGTTAGAAATAGCAAGTAATCTGTCCCATGTTAATTGGAGTGACACAAGAAGAGTATGGGTGGGGAAGACAAAATATTTTAAGATGTAATAGCTGAGAATATTCCAAAATTGCTGAAAGATATTAACTTCATATTTAAGAAATCGAGCAAGAGGCACCTGGATGGCTCAGTTGGTTAAGCATCCAATTTTGGCTCAGATCATGATCTTGCGGTTTGTGAATTCAAGTCCCACACTGGGCTATGTGCTGACAGCTCAGAGCCTGGAGTCTGCTTTGGTTTCTGTGTTTCCCTCTCTCTCTGCCCCTCCCTTGCTCACATTCTCTCTCTCCTCTCTCTCTCTTTCAAAAATAAATGAACATTAAAAAATTAGAAAAAAGAAATCAAGCAAAAAAATCAAAATGAAAACTAAACTTAAAAAACCAAGACCAAAACACGCAAAAACCTTGGGTACATTGTGTCTGAGCTACTGAAAACGGAAGTAAAAGAGAAAATCCAAAAGAAGCCTACTCACACAAATGCAACTGTACAAATTATTGCTGCCTTCTTATCAGAAACCAGAGGCTAGAAGACAACTGACATATTTTTAAAATGCTTAAAAGAAATAAAAAACAAATAAAGAAACAAATAAAATCTGTGTATTACTCTACTCAGGCTGCCATAACAAAATGTCATAGATGGGGTAGCCTAAGTAACAGATATTTATTTCTCACAGTTGGGGAAGGTAGGAAGCCCAGAGATTAAGATGAAGGTGAGAACTCTTTTCCTGGTTTAACACCTCACTTCTTGCTGTGTCCTCACATGGCCTCTCCTCAATGTATGAATGCAGAGGGAGGGATCTCTCCCTCCACCAGTCCCCTCATGAGGGCCCTGCCATCATGACTTACTACAATTCTAATTACTTCTCAAAAACCCCATGTTCAAATACAATCACATTTGGAGTTAGAATTTCAACATATGAATTTGTGGGGGGGTGTGTGTGTGCAAATATTCAATATGTAACAATTTGAGACTTAGATTTCTATGCCCAATAAATATGTTCTCCAAAGATTAAGAAACAACATAAAAATTTAAAGAGTTTGTTTCCAGTACATAAACATGTGAGGAATACTAAAAAATATTTTGAGTCTGAAATGAAATGATACCATATAAAATCCAGGATCTGCAAGAAACAATTAAGAGCACCAAAAGAAGTAAATATCCGGATTGATATATTTTACTGTTTTATCTTTATTTTCCATTCATATATAGTTCAAGTTTTTAAAAGCCCATTAGCTGTTTAAAACAACACAAATAACAATATGTTATGAATTTGTAGCATATGTATTGGTCAAATGTTTGCCATCAGGAGCATAAAAAGAAGAATTATGGTGTTATAAGATTTTTGCATTGTCAGTGAAGTAGTGTCTATGTTATTTGAAAATATACTGTAATGTCTTAAAGATACATTTTGTAATATTTAGAATAATCATTTCAAAATGGCTACAGTTAAAAAGTCAATAGGGGAGAATAAACACCAAGTATTCAGTTTACCCAAAAGAATTGTACAAATGGAGTAATGAAGGACAAGCAAACCATATGAGACATATTGAAATAGATCCTGAAATGTTTGACATCAAGCACAACCATATTGGCAATTATTTAAATGTAAGTGACTCAGATTTCAATTAAAAGGCAGATTATAATATTGGACAAATGAAAAATCAACCCTATGCTGTTTATATAAAACTCATTTTAAATATAAAGGATAAAAGTGAAAGGGTGGAAAGATAGAATTATGAAAGGATTACGCAAAGAAAGCAAGTTTGTCTAGATGAACAGCAGACAATAAATTTCAGGATGAATAGTGTTGCCAGATACAAATAGTGATTTTCATTATGATATGAGGGCCAATTCATCAAGAAAAGGACATATTAATCCTAAGCATGTATGTGACTGATAATAGAGTGGCAAAATATAAGATGTCCATATAATTAAAAGTAATGGTAAAATGCACCACACTCATATATGGAGAGTTTAACACTTCTCTTTCAGTACTCAGTAGAATAAATAAATAAAGTTTCAGAAAAAATACATTGTGAACAATACTAACAAGCAATCTGAGCTAACTGATATGTATGGAACACTATACTAAATGACTACATAATGTCCATTCTTCTTAAATGAACATACACCATTCACCAAAGTACACTACAGACTGAGCCCCCCAAAAATATTTCTGTAATGTCTGAGGATTAAAACATTAAAAGGACTTTTTTCTGAATAAAAAGGAGTTAAATTAAAATTCAACAATAAGGTATATTAAAAAATCTTCAAATATTATATTGTATTTTTATTATTTTTTTATATTTATTTTTGAGGCAGAGAGACAGAGCATGAGTGGGGGAGGGGCATAGAGAGAGGGAGACACAGAATCCGAAACAGGCTCCAGGCTCTAGGCTCTGAGCTGTCAGCACAGAGCCTGATGCTGGGCTTGAACCCACAAACCGTGATATTTTAAAGCTAAATAGCTAATTTCAGAATCAAACAAGAAGTCACAGAGGAAATAATTTTTCTTCAACCAAATGGTAACAAAAACACTTTGCATCAAAATATGTAGATAAAGGTAAAGCAGTGTTTAGAGGGAAATCTGTAGCTTTAAAGTCTATAGAAACTAAGAAAAGTGCAAATAAATAATCTAAATGACCAGTGTTAAGATCCCAGGGGAAAAAAAAGAGCAAATTAAGCCCAAAGTAAATACAAGAAAAAATGAAAATAAGAGCAGCATTCATTAAATAGAAATGGAAAATAAGGGAAAATCAACAAAGTAATTCTAGTTCTCTGAAAAGATTAATACAACTGATAAATCTCTTGCAAGACTGATCAAGGAAAAAAATTAGAAAACATTATCAATATCAGGAATGAAGTAAGGATCACCATTTAAATCATAAAGACATTAAAAGGATACTAAGAGAATATCATAAACAACTTTATAACAATAAATTTTAAAATTTGAATGAAACAAAATAATCCCCTGGAAAGATAACTTGCCATAAGTGACACAATAAATAAGTAGAAAATATAAATAATCTAATGTATATTAAATTAAAAACACTTATGATCTAAAACATTCCCACAGTTATACTTACAGGCCCCTATCATCTCTATGGTAATTTCAATGAAGTATTTAAGAAAAAAACACTACCAATATTAAACAAAACTTTAGAAAACAGAGAAGAGATCAATTTCCAACTTGTTTTATGTAGGAATGCAAAAACTTGATGTGAATTTGACAAGGATGTTCCAAAAAAAATAGAATATCAGACTATATCTCTTATGAACATACGTACAATTCTTAAATTGAATTCAGTAATGTAAAAATGGCAATAAATAATGACCAAATGAGGTTTATTCCAATAAATTGCAATATTTATTTTATAAAAGAAAATCAATCAAGGTAATTCACCATATAAAGAGAATTAAAGAAAAATATATACGATCATCTCAATAGATGCAGAAGTCATTGATAACACTCAACAATTATTCAAGATTTTAAAAAATAAACCTCAGCAACTTAGAAATAAAATAAAATTTCATTAATCTGGTAAAGAGCATTTACAAAATATCTAAAGTTACCATCATATTTAATGTAAAACAATGAACACTTTTCTCCGGTGATAGGGACAAGTAATGATGTTTGCTCTAACTATTTCTATTCAACATTTACTGGATGTCAGTAAGTGGACATCAGGCAACAAAACAGAAATTAAAGGTTTAAAGTTCAGAAGAGAAGTAGACTGTATTTGTAGATAATATTATTATATTCATAGAAAACCTATTTGAGGTTACACAATTTAGTGAATTAAGTAACGTCACAGGATACAAGGTCTTAGGGTACGTTGTCAGTACACCAAAATTAATTACATTTCTATGTGCCAGCAACACAAAATTATAAAGTTAAATTTAAAAGGATACCAGTTATAATATCAAAAATAAAATATATGAACAACTTTTTATAGTGAAAACCATCAAATACTGCTGAGAAAAATTAAATACCTAAAAAATGTAGGGATATACATTGTTTTTGGAGTAGAATAAACATTGTTATGATATCTATTCTTACAATTTATTTAATATAATCACAGTTAAAACTAACTCAAATGTTCATCTTTAGGAGAACTATGGTATATCCATACATGGGAATGCTAGTAAATAATAAAAGTAATAATTATATGCCTCCATTGATGAAAAATTCTAGAACAGATAAAAGTAATCTATAGTAACAAAATGCAGATCAATGGTTACCTGGGTCAGAGTGGGAGGTTGATTCATGAAAGAACAAGGTAGGAAGATGACGATGAGCTCCTTAAACCGAAGCCGTTGAACAGTACACCTAAAATAGTTGCCTTATCGTGAGTTATATCTGCATGAAGTTGATTTTTAAAGGACAAATATAAATATAGGGTGACAGAAATAAGAAAGAAGCTTCTGAAAAGGCAGGGATTGACTGAAAAGGGAAACAAGTGAACTCACTGAGGTGAGATAAATGCTTTTTTATATTGATTCAGGTAAGTGCTTACACAGGTGTCTTCAACTGACAAAACTCATCAGACTGAGCGTTTAATATCCATTCATCTCATTTCATTAAAACTATTTCTCAGTAGAAGCCTAATCTAAACAAAACAATTTCAGGACATCTCTTATTTTTATTTTTATTTTGGTTTTTGTATTGATTCTCAGAGTCAGAACTCTGGTTCTCAAAGTCTGATCATGAAATGAAAAGTTCTAGGTCATCAACAGATCTTAAAGTGCATCACATTTTATATATATATGATAGCTCTTTTATATGTGTCCATTTCTCAACAGTTTGTTAGTAAGTAAGTATTGCATGCTGATGTCTGTAAGAATTAGGAAGCTAGGACTTCATATCTTACATTCACAAAAGTGGAAAAAATCCCCTATACCCTCAATAAGCATATTTATGACATTTTTTAAAAAAACAAATAATATTACTTATATGAAAAATATAATAGGATGATGTAGCATAAAAGAATAACTTGTTATCCTGCAAGACGATAGGAAGAAGACTAGACAAGGACACAATAGGACTAGATCATGAAGAGTTAATACTAGTCTGGTCTCCATACAAATGTTTTAATAAATGATTCTGAGGATGACAATCCAGCTGCAAGTCTTCCCCTAATTCAGTTCTCTCTTTTGTTTTATTATCTGTTTTTGTGGAATAGTTCTCAAAATTTTGAAGAGAGCCCAGCATATTAACAACACTGTCTTATATATCAATGACTCATTTTTCCAGAATAGATAGTTTAGGAGCAAGTGAGTGGTTAATTCGGTGAGTTTTATGAGGAGTTTTTTTCCCCTAGGAATCCTTACCACAAGGTTACTCTAGTAAATTATTTAGTAAAGCACTGAAAGATCAAGGAAATTGCTGTGACCTCATCTCAAAACATTTGAAGCTCTGAAGTTTATGGGAGGGCTAATCGGCAAATTACATCAGCCTCAGAAAACACAGCATACCAGCTGACATCCATATGTGGGAATACCAGTGTATGTAATTGCTTAAGGCAAGGGTAATGGCAAACCACTGTGTTAAATAGATGCATGTGATATTTTTGTTGATCCAATGTTACAAAGTATGCTGCTTGTAAACCCTGTAAAGCTGTGACCTCTGTTTTTCAGACAATCACACAAAGCAACTGTCATTTACTTTGCCAAATAAATATAGAAGGTAAATTAAGTAAAGGCAAATGCAACAACTTCTTGTCAAGATTCCCATCTAAAATTTTAGTTGAAATCCAGAAGATTTCTTGAATAAATTATGAGTCTAGGTAAAAGGAAAATCTAAAATATTAAATTTAAGGAACATGAATATAAAATTAAAGATGAATTATTATATTTGTGATATGATAGTTTTTGCTATGCCCCCTTGAAATAGATTACATTTGAGGTGTGTATGATGAAAATTGCAAAAAAAAAAAAAAAGTGCCCAAGGGGCACCTGGGTGGTGCAGTCATTTAAGTGTCAGATTCTTGATTATGGATCAGGTCCTGATCTCATGGTTTGTGAGATCAAGCCCTGCCTTGGGCTCTGTACTGACAGAATGGAGCCTACCTGGGATTCTCTCTCTCTGCTCCTCCCCTGCTTGTGTGCTCTTTCTCTTACTCTCTCTCTAAAATAAATAAATAAACAATTTTTTAAAAATGCATGAGAAGACAGAATCTTATTCCTCCCCAACTTATGTCATCTGTCTATAAAGATCTAGCAGAGGTGTATTATATCTCTGAGCATATTTTTGAAGCCAGCTCAGAAATTATCTTCTGAGTCAGAAACTTAAGAAAAATCCACTAAACTCTAGGTCATTTTCTAGGTTCCTAATTTAGTTGAAAAGAAAATAAAGGAATTTAATATTCATCCTAGAATGGGCTTAAGAATAATTATATTCTGGCATCCTCTGAACCCCCTGAATCCCAAGGCTAACCCAAGAATGGAGCCAGCTTTTACTCAGGCCTAACTCCTTATAGGAATGATACAAAACAGAGACCATATAGGAGCCAGGACAGAGGTCTTTGCCACTATCACATATACCTCCAGAGGAATGAAAGGAAATGGTTGGATGTACTTGACATATCTTGGCCAGTCTTCCTGTTTTCTTTATCATCTGAAGAGATGTTAGACAATGAGGATTTCTGTTTGTTTTGTGTGTGGCAAATTATTACCTTTGCTTTATGGACAATGTCTCCTGACCTTCTCTGGTACCTTGCTCTATCAATCTTTCCATCTCTTTCTTATATCATCATTTCCTTTTTTTCCACTGGAATTTTCAACTCACCTTACTTTCCTCTTAAAGAAGAAATAAACAAAAATCATTGTTTAAATCCACATATATCTTTAGTTCCTGATTCATCAATTTTCATCTTTTCACTTCCACACTTCACAAAATTGCTGCCTTCATTTGCTTCTTAGCTCTTTAATGCTATGTAGTCTATACCTATGCCCTTTTCACTCCATTGAATTTGTTCTTGTTATTCTACAGTCATATTGATATTATGAGAGTAAAAGCACATGTTTCTATCACCATTTCACAAGGCAGCAATAAAAGGGCTAAACATTCAGAATGTAGAGCCAGATAGTCCATACATTTGCTAGTTCTGTAAACTTAAGCAAGTTTACTGAAACTTGCTGTGCCTCACTTATCATATAAGTAAAATGAGGTGATAATAGAACTTTTCAAAGTGTGATTTCAAGAGTTATTTAGTTTGTTTAAGATAATAACAACAGTGTCCAGCTAAACAAGTTTAACTATTAATACTTCTATTTTCTGAGATGTAGACTGGGAGATTATAATAGTTCTTTTTATGCAGCGGGTCTGTGAAACTAAACACCTTAATTAGTGTAAAGCATATTAGTAAATATTCAACAAACCCTATGTATTTTAAAATCTGAAAATTGTAAGGCTTGATAAACCCCTATCATCATCATCATCTCATCTGCTTTTTCTGGCTATTTCTTACCATCTTCCTTTGCCATCTCTTCTTCCATTCATGCCATTAACTGTAAGTTTTCCCAGGGTGTTCTGGAATTTTGCTTTACTAATTCCATATATTCTCTCTGCAAACCTTATTTAAGCTTATGGTTTCAACTTCACCAGACATGTGACCATTTCAGACTTCCTGCTTATGTACCTCTTATATATACCATTTTTGGGTACCTCAACCTGAGTGTCCCTCAAGAATTTCAAATTCATCGTGTCTCAAAAATAATGCCATCATCTTTTCCCACAAACTTGTTCTTCCTCTGCCTGTGAATGTCATTCCTACTCCTTCACATTGTTCAAACCAATAGCTTGGGAGAAAAATTTGCAATCTCCTTCTGACTCTCCCTGCCATTATCCAGTCTGTATCTCATACTTGTATATTATACTAGCTTGACGAATTTTGTATTTATTTCTTCATTCCCTGGTAAAGTTTACCTTAGATTATAGCTGTAGGCTTCTAACTGCTTATGGATGGACTGGCTTAGCTTCAGTATATCTGCAACAAATGTTATCTAAATGTTCATTACTCCCTGATTAAGAAATTCAATGGCACTCTCTGGCTTTTAGGATAAAATACAAATCCTTTAGTTTGGAAAATAAGACATCATCATTTTCTAATCCTTAGAAATTCATTAGTCATAGAGAACTTCTTGCAGTTTCCTGAAAATATTTTTGTGTCCTCTCTCTCCAAGCCTTACAATACTCTCTCTCTCCTCTTCTTTCCAGATTTCCCCATCCTTTCATCTAGCTGACTTATACTCAACCTTCAGATCTCACTAATTTCTTGGTCACCTTCTCTAAGAGATCCCAATCTTTTACAGAAGGAGCCGCATTCACACTTGAGATTACTCTGAATACAGAATATCTAAGTATCAATACTCTTGTCTTTTCTTCTGACTGGACCATGAATTTATAGTGACAAGAGCTTATCCACTACTACTTACTTTCTTACCTCTTCCTTCCTTCCCTCTTCCTCTTACTCCCCTCCACCCAAGCTATACTGACCTCCTCTTTCCTAACTACTTTCAACATTTTGTTCCACAAGGATATTAGCAATGCTTGTTCTTTCTGACAAATATACCCATGAGTCACTATCTTACCTCCTTCAAAGATTTTCTCAAATCTCATTAGCTTGGTGACAACTGCCATGAAAACCTCTCCCTGAAAGCCCAAACACTTTACCTTATTTCAAACACTTTACTTCTATGATATTATGTAATTTATTCATTTGACTTATAGACTGTCTCCTCCATCACAATGTAAGCATGAAAGAAAGTCATTTGTTTGTATTGTTCTTTATTGCATTCCTAGAACCTGTATGTATCAATCTCTATTATATCCCTGGTACCGAGAACGAAGTACACAAAGTACACAAGTCAACACAAATCATGAATAGATGGGGTGATATATGAATTATTCTTCTATTTAGGCAATATAGCATCAAACACATAATAAGTTTTCAATGACTATTAATAGAGTTAATGAGAAAATTAAAAACTGTGAACTATTTGATTTTAACAATTAAATAAATATTAGCAATTTAAAAATAAAGTCCCTATTAAAATTAGAGGAAAAAATCCACTATAGTAAGATTGAAAAATAGTCAACCTCATAAATTCAACTATACCAGTCAGATCACCTGAAAATTAAATTGATTAATAGATTAATTTTCCTGTGAAAGAGGTTAAACTATTTACCACTTTTTCTCTTATAACAAATTTAGGGAATATCCTGTGAACCTTTTTCACAATTATTCATGAAAAGGATAAAATATTAAGTACTGATGAAAAATTATATAGGCCGCATGCAACTCAATGAACTAATACATCTATTATAGTAGAAGTACTTTCCATTAGAAGTCCAAATAGTACTGTAATTTGGGGTTGACTGAGAAGTGGTGGTTAATGTAACAAGCAGTAAGCAAGATGAAGATAGATTTATACCAATTCCATGCTGGAGGCCAGCTTTACTTCAACAAAGGCAAATAGATATGTGTTTTGTCTGCCACGGCCCAGAAAGCCTATTGCATTCATGGCACATAGTGTACCCAAAACTTAGGTGTTGAGGAATAAAGTATTACCAACAGCCAGCTGCAAAAGCAGTCTTCAAAATTTCTTTACCTTGAAAAGGGATGAAAACTGAATTGTACTGTTTGGAAGACTATACCTTTTCTAGACCTCCACTGAAGATTCTTATATATTTACTGTTTTATAATTAGTAAGAAATACAAATTTTGTTTTTGTATTGAAGGGTGATCATCATAAAAAATATTTATTTTTTCTTTGTCTTAATGAGCTATGGCATTGTATTAGTATAAATTATGGATTTTTTTGAGTATTTATATTTTTATTTAAGTTATTATATTATTTTAGCTACTTAATTAAAATAAATAAAACCTTAAGAGATTAAATCTATAGAGATAAGCAAAGGTCAGGATATATATTTAGTTTCTAGAAGTAAAGGTGGCCACTTCCCAATTAGTAAGGGCAGAGTAGAGCCTTGCCTGAATGGGCTGTCCAGTAGTGAGGGATACACAGATACAAGTCTTCTCCCCATCCAGTCACTTCCTGACCATGTGAGCGGGCAAAATCCCTTTAAATATTTTGTGCTTCATTGTATTTATTTATAAAATGATTATAAAATAATTAACATTTATTAAATCTTAGTACCAATTTTATAATACTTCCTTATATCATTACATAGGAGCCATATGACTTATAGATAGAAGTTACCCATTTATTCTTTAGTAGAAGAGAAGACATGGTTCAAGCCTCATGCTGCCCATGCTCTTTCTAATTTGTAATGCTGCCTTCAGGCATGGTGATTATACCTGCCCTGGAAAGTACACACAGTGGATATGAAAGTAAGTTCATTTTATGAAGTAAACTGAGAACTGTAAATAGTTATTGAAACTAGGAATCATTTTAACAATTACCTATGAACCAATTATTTATTAAGCAACTTCCCAGTGCTATGTTGAGGGATGCCTTGAAAATAAAATATACAACTTGTTCCAACGCTGAAGGAATTTGTAATTTACTATACACACCAGAGTAATACATCAAGAAAAAAATGTGAAAGCACTTATACATAAGTAACTAAATTCTGAATATAGGACTTCAGTAAAAGTTCCCTAATATACACAATCATTGTTCTTTGACAGTCAAACAGAACCAGAACTTCAGTTCATATGACAGTTTACTTATGAAAAGCTGGAGGGGAAATTTTTAAAAATAGGTTTCAAAACAGGGAGCAAGACACCTCTGATAGTATAGACCATGCTCTCTACAGCATCATTTTGATAGGTTAGTCTCCTTTAACTATTCTGTCTTTGGTTCACTCCATTGAATAATTAAATTCCTGGAAGAAAGAGTCTGGTAGGCCTAGTTTACATGCATGCTTGAATAAGGCAGGGCAGATATTAATAATCCCAGTAAGGGAGCACCTGGGTGGCTCAGTAGTTTAAACATTGATTCTTGATTGCAACTCAGGTGATGATGTCAGGGACATGGGATGGAGTCAAGTCCCACATCAGGCTCCACACTGAGTGAGGCATAAGGGGTCTGCTTAAGGTTCATTCTCTTTCTCTCTCTCTCTTTCCTCCTGTACCCTTCGCCCCTGTTCATGTTCATTTGCTTCCTCTCTGAAAAAAAAGAAAAGAAAAGGAAAGGAAAGAAAAGAATCCCAATAAGACCTTATGCAATGGAGGAAAAGTAAGGTGTTGTTATAAGTACAAGGAGTGATTGATTGGCAGGGAAATTAAAATGACCACTCCATCGAGAAAACCAAAAAAAAGTATAATGGGTGGAGGATTGCAATGTAGGCTTCAGGAAATATGTAGACCTTGAAAGACAGGTAGAATTTGAATATTTGGGAGCAGAAAACTCTTGCAGAAGGAGAGGAAGTTTTGCATTAAAATTAGTGTCATACCAAGACAATGAACAATGAAGACAAAGCTCAAAATTTCTTCCTCAAGGAGTTTGGGGATTGTTTTGTTTTACTTTCTTTATTTTAAGATGATTATCAAGTCATTCTATTTTGAACTATGTTTCAACAAAAGTCTCACTACGTACATGAAAAGGAGTTTAAAACATCTTAAAATCTTTTGTATCTGTGTGGTTTATCATCAAGAGTTGATCACTGGAGATATTTGATTTCTTAGCAGATTTCTAAGAAGGAAATATTGCATGAGGCAACATTGAAGAGAAATGAAAGACTAAATTCCTGGGAAATGAGGTAAAATGTTAAGATGAAGATACTTGGTGTTCCCACATTGTAATTTATATCAATTAACTTTACCCTCATTTTAACATTCTTTTGACTTGGCATAATTGTCCAATCAAACCCCTTTTATGTCAGATGATCTAACTGCTATAATATGAATTAGATTGATAAAATATAGCTTTTAAGCAATCACAAAATGTAATATTTTAGAAGTATTATTTTACATTCTATGCTGTTGTATTACAACATAGGCCAACACGTGATCATGACTGTTGATTTAAAAAATCAGAAGTATATACCAATTTTGAATATATTCTAGAAAGAGACTAATGTAAGATTAGTGATATGAAGATTGATAAGTATAGGTCTTTTAATTGATCACCTCCACTAAGTACCTTCCAAACATTATATACTTCTTAATAGTCCTTACTATAGTGATTTTTTTCCCTACTGCAGCCCATATTCTCTGTGGAAAAACTCTGTAATTGCCCATCATCTAAAAAATAAATTCCAACTTCGTAGCAAGAAATTAAAAGAAAAGAAAGAACTCTCAGAATATTTTACTATTTTGTGAACATGCTTTTGATAACTGTCCTTTTGTATGCATTTATGATGCTTTAAATCTTCTCCATTTGGCAAAATGAGGTGTCCAGTAAGTTTTCTTTAAATGAATGCATATCCAGATAACAATTATAAGTTTTTAAATTTGTCATGATAATATTAATAAGTTGTTTTTATTGAGCACTTTCTATATACCAGAAAGTAGTTCTAGCACCTTCCATGTAACATCTGAATTATTCCTCATAAGAAACTATTGGGTAGATACATTTTACAGATGATGGAACTGGAGAAGCAAGCAAGAATCTAAAAGGTCACTCGGCTAGTACTTAGCAAACCAAGACTCTAATCCAGAGTTCCTGCAAGGGCCCTGAAACAAGATCACCTATGATTAAAACCAGGCTTTGCCTCATACCAGCTGTTTGACCCTGGGCAAACCTTAACCTCTTAACCTCTGCAAGCCTTAGTTTCCTCATTTGTACAATGAAGTAATAGCAACATAGTAATAGAAAATTAAATGAGTTAAATTGTATATAGTGCTTAGAAGAGTGCTTAACATTTGCTCAACAGAGATTAGTTATTACTTATTAATTTCCATGGAAGTAAAAGCTATATGAATATTTGCAAAATGAGAAGGTGATTAAATATCTTGATGAAACACTTAAATCAAAGATGCTGATATAATCCATTCATTTGCACAGATGCATTAAGTACATGGTACAAATCAAGAACTGTGCTTGGCATTGGTAATACAGCAGTAAACAAAATAGACATGGACTCTGCCTTCATGAAGCTTATTCTCTCAAACTTTTCTGATTATAATAGGAGATAAGCAAGATACATTCTCAGCCTGGTCCAGCGTTATCCCATTATAGAAGGGCTAGCAAATCATACATTGTTATGAGGCGTGGTGGTTGACGTGACTCATCTAAAAGGGGCAAGCCAAATTTAAATCCAACCTCTCTGCTTGCCAGCAGGAATCCCTTAGCCAAGGGGAAAATATATGACATGAGGCAGTTTACTAGGCAAACAGAGGAAAAACCACAAAATACTCTGTTGATGAAGCCTGGGGGTACGTTTAAAAAAAGGCTCTGATTGCCAAACTATAGTCAGACCACAAAATTTCCTCTATCAGCAATGTCACTTTAATGATATATCTGAGAGCAATGAGGCTTAAAACCTGAATTCTAGCACTTATGTTATGAGACTGCTTTTAATTCTTGCCCAGAACCTGCTTTCTTTTAGAAACAATGTTTCCCTAAGGCCTTCATCAAGGGGGTGAGATATGTGCTACTCCAGAGTATCTGCTGTCCAGGGAATAGTTAATGGAGTTGCACAATATAAGCCATGACCTCCAGGTCTCTGCACTTTGGGGAATCCATTTTCAACTTAGATTCTAAGCTGGAAGTGATTCTTTCCATTAAAACAGTTTTTAAAAAGCTTCTCTCATAACCACAGCATGCAAGAAAAAGCTGATCTCTAGAAGAGGCTGTAGACACAGGATGTTTGGTCACTTTAGAAATAGAGAAAGTTTCAGTGTGAAGCAGCCACTCTCATATTTAGCAAAGCAAACACTAAGTTTTGTGGACAGTTGGAATAATTCTGAGACTAGAGGACATGATAGGAAAGCAGGCGAGGGATAAAAGCCGCTGGTGGAAATGATTAATCCCCAAGTCCTCTAAGCACAGAAATCCAGTCCAAAGCAGAACGGTTCCATTAGCCACACTACTTAAGTTATCATCAGTGGAGGAAAACCAGAGATAACTCTTATAAGGTATTGTAGATGCCTATGTATTATAGACCACATATAAATTCCAATATAGAGTGCCATTTCCAACAAATCCTTTAATCCTTTTCAAAAAGATGCAAGTTTAAAACCCCTAGAACCAGGGAGATATTACTCTATTAAAATCAAAATTTTGATGGTTGGAGTGGGTGAAAAAGAACATCACTTACATAATGCTTTCATCATGAGTCATATTTCTTTCTGGGACTATTAAGAAAGCTAATGGAGTATTTGAATCAATTAATTCAATCGAATACCTGCTGGGTCTGGACTATGCATAAGGCACAGTGTTTGTTTATATGAGAAATATGAAGGGAAGTAAGATTCAGGGTCTCCTCTCAGAGTCCTTGCTATCTTGCAGGAACTTAAGAACAGACCCATAATAATGTTCAAAATTAAGTTCACTGACACAGCTTTCCTCATATATAATGTTATGCTTACACATTCAGATTACTTGTAACATGGAGGCAGACAGTATCTGCTACCTTAGTAAAAGAAATGTCATTGAACAATTAGAACAGTAACATATTTGGTACTTTTAAGAGCTGATTTTATGATTTTTATAGTGTTATCAGCTATTTAACAGGTATATTTTTCCCTTAGAAACTTGGAGACCATATCTCCATTTTTTTTCCTGTTCTATCTCCTTCATCTACATTCTTTTGGGGGAAAGAAAAAAAAAGAGAAAGAAAATAGTATGGAAAAAGAAATTATCTCTTAATGAGGAATCAAGAAAAGCATCATGGAGGGCTGTGATTTATAGATGAATTTGGAGAAAAAATAATTTTTGTAATAGATAGATAGAAGTGAAAAGTACCCCACAAAAACAAAAGCCTAGAAGTTGGAAAATTAACCATATTTACTTACCAACAAGTCATAGCATCAGCCTGGATAGTAGGGGAAAAGTGAGGAAATGGAAAAGGTATACAGGACCGCCTTCAGGGTCCTTCCATTTAACTAACGAAAGCATGGCCAGATCAGGTGGCTGCCTCGTGGATACCAGAAGTGTCTGTTCAATAGAACACCTTGCAGCATCATTGATTTTTAGGAATGCACTGAAGTAAAAACAAGTAGTTATTTCTTTTAAACGTGACTTTTTTTTCCCATTTTGGTCTGTGAGGCCACCTATGAACACATGAAAGAAATTCTCTAGGGTCATTTTCTAATTTAGCCCAAATGAAGAGATGCACATTGGCAAGTAATCTTGAGTTCTCAGTTTAACTAGTGGAGGGATGCATGCTGAATGAAAATTGGATTTTTAATATTGCCCTTATTTAAATAACCCAAAGAGTTTGTCCTAATAAAAACAAGGGATGTTTATTCAATTCTACACTGATCACCTTTCTGACAGGTAGGAGGGGCTGGGTTAGGGGTGGGTGGATAGACTTGCCGCAGAAAGCAAATACCTCCCGAGCACTGTGACAGGACTTTGGAAACAGACGAGAGATGAAGATTCAGTCCTCAGAACCCTTCTTACTGTTACTATTATGTAAATATGTCCTTATTGTAAAAACATGTTGTCTGAAACAACAATTTGTAATTAAAAATTTCAATGTTTTTTATTTATTTATTTATTTTTTTTGAGAGAGAGAGAGAGAGGAGAGAGAGAGCAGGGGATGGTCAGAGAGAGATGGAGACACAGAATCAGAAGCAGACTCCAGGCTCTCAGCTAGCTGTCAGCACAGAACCCGACGTGGGGCTCATACCCACGAATTGTGAGATCATGACATGAGCTGAACTGTGAGATCATGACTTGAGCCGAAGTCAGATGCTTAGCCAACTGAGCCATCCAGGTGCCCCAACAATTTGGAATTAGACGTGAGTGATCATGGCATGGCATAATAGAAAAACGAGGAATCCAAAACCTGAATCCCAATCCCACTTAAGACGGAGTTCCTATGAGAATTAAGCAATTTTGTGATCACTCTAGTTTTCTGCTCCTTCCTACATAAAAAATTATGGGTACAAGGCAGACTTTTATGATTTATCTCACTTATATGTCAATTAATTCTTCAAAGTAGGGTTTTTTTTATTCCCATTTTAAGGACAGGAAAACCAAGGTTTATAAAACTTATTCTGTCAGTAAACAACCCAAGTTTCTTCTTTAAGTCTTTACTGTGTTATCATTTTAATGCATCAAGAGCCCAGAAGAAGTTTTTTGCACAGTAACAAAAGAGATTACAAAATATTATTATTATAGGGGCACCTGGGTGGCTCAGTCAGTCCAGCATCCAACTCTTGAGTTCTGCTCAGGTTAGATCTGACAGGTCTTTGAGTTTGAGCCCTTAGTTGGGCTCCGGGCTGACAGCACAAAACCTGCTTGGAATCCTCTCTCTCTCCCTCTGCCCCTCCCCCGCTCATTCTCTCTCTCTCTCTCTCTCTCTCAAAATAAATAAACATTTAAAAATTATTATTATATAGAGAAACTTTAAAAGATATTTGTAAAAATCAAACACAATACAGGAAATAAATAAAAACAAAGGCATTCCAATTAAAATAAATGATTGGGAAGACAAGTTTGGAGAATTCAAATAAAATTCACACAGAAATGTTAAGCTCACTTAACAACATTTAGTTTCTGATAGTATTTTTTGACCTAGAAGAAATACATTGCAAACAAAATGACTGTACTCAATGGTCTAATGTAAATGCTTATTAAAATTAATATTGTATTGCAATGTCAGAATTTCAATGTTACATAAAAGAGATGTCAAAATACTTTCACCTTTCATTGCTGCT
Organism: Hyaena hyaena; assembly: GCF_003009895.1. NCBI lineage: Eukaryota > Metazoa > Chordata > Mammalia > Carnivora > Hyaenidae > Hyaena > Hyaena hyaena. Next base: position 109,448 of record NW_024081947.1, on the reverse strand, counting down.
GAATAAAAATAGCAGAGGTATCAGTTTATTGGAAATGAATCAGTATAGATTATAGTGAATCTAATCTCTTCTTAATTTAAATTAAAATATATGTCAACATATCCTTGTAAATATTTGATGTACTGATTCCATGTTCACAGGTCCTTTAAAAGTAGTAAGATAGCTTTGACTTCATCTGATTATATCATTAAACAGACAATTCATAACTGCTTAACTTCCTAGATAGTTTAGACAAAATTAGAAAAAAATAGAATCAATAACTTAAATGCTTCTTTGAGATTCTAGAAGAGGAACTGTGTGAATTAGAGCAGGCAGTTCAGCACACATTTTAGTATCTAAATTTATACTTCTGGCACCACTTCAATGATCTGTAATAGTTACAAATCAGACAGAGTTTCAGACACTTCTTGAAGTGACCTATTCCAAGAAAAGCAGATAATTTATTCAGAGATTTTTCTGCTACTGTTCAAGAAGCCTATGGAGATTTTTATGGTTTTCTCCATTTAGCGTGGCATTTTAGGTTTAGTTAATCGTGAAAACCTAGTTAGCTCTAGTTTGCTGATTAATTAACAGGAAAAATGAAGCCATTAACTTTTTTTTTTTTAACTCAAGGGGCTTATTTTTTTTACAAAATCAAAGTGTTCTTCAAGTTTCGATTTTGTTCTTGTTATATCATCTGATTATCTAACCCAAAGGGCTCAAATATCCACCTACATAAAATGGCTCAGTAACTAAGGGAAACATAGTGTATATTTGAACATGATTTCCTATTCATCTCAGTCAACTAATGGTAATTGCAGTGGCACTAGAAATGTCTTCACCCTGGGGCTATGAAATTTGAGCACCTAGTTCCCTGTAATTGATTTCCATCAGTTCCAAACACTACCATCATTCATTCTGTGCATATTTATTGAGCACTCTATGTTCCAGGTACTGGTTTAGCCTCATAAGATACATTAGAGTATGAAGAAAGATTCCCTATCCTTTTTTGAGCCGTGTATGTGGGCAGGAGTGGGGGGAGACTTTAACATATATAATAAATAAATGAATTATATGGTATTTTGAAGGTGTTAAATCCTATGGAAAATAAAGAAAATGTAGAGCAAATTAAGGGTTCTTAGTGACAGTTGGAGGAGGCTCCCTTATTAAATAGTGTGTTTAGGGTTGGCTTCTGCAGTAGGGGAGTTTAATGGATATCTTGAAGGAAATGCACGAATTAACTATCATTATTGCTTCAATAAACCAAGGACTATTATTCCATGTGAAAAATAAGAAAATCATTGCTAGCTAAGTAAAAACATTTCAAAATAAATAATTACATGAAATGAGGCAACACAATTCACATTACATTTGAAATGCAAATTATATTGACTTTCGTCTCAAGAGTTTCTTTCCAAGGAAGAGATTGGGTCACAGTTGTTTTGTTTCTAAATAGTAACTTCATCAGCTTATTTTTAATATATTCTATTTTTAAATATATTACATATATTTTAATGTATTCTAGTGCATATTACTAAATTAATGTTTTAGAACAGAGGAAAGAATCTGTTAATGTATCACAAAAAGAGGTGTCACAAGGGCCTCCACACCTTTGAAGATATCATATTAAAGACTGACAAAAAGCAAGGAGCTTTGAGGTAAAGCCAAATAACCCAAGCATATATGTACAGTTGCTTTTGTGGAACTAGTATAATTCTGCATCCTGGAACCTACATTATCTCAGATGACTCTTTGTTGCCGTATAACAACAGCAACAACAGTTTACAGCTATTACAAGCTTATTATATACCACACGTTGTTCACATGTGGGAGCATTTGTTCACATATGGGAGCATTATATGTTACTTCAATTATTCCTCCCAACAAGTCTGAGAAGTATTTAACATCCCACTTTTACAGATAAGGTTGAGTTAAGGAACAGAAGGCACAGTAGGCTAAGTGCTAGATCTCATTTTGAAGCCATGCATATTGACATCAGAGCCTGAGCTTTTAACTATAATGTGACATTGTCTCCTAACAGAAGTTTTGGAAAGCATGGCTCCAAGGTGAATGAAATGCAAGGAAATGCATTAATATGCAGGGGGAAAAATATTAGGACTTTGATTAATATTCATCTAAAAGTAAGAAAGACATAGACCTAAGATATTTGGTAGAGATGAACCCTTATAACCCACTACATTGAATCTCAGTCAGCTTAGTATCCCAGACCATATGTATAGCATCCTTGGGGAGAAATGGGAATGTCACAGTGAACCAGGCTGACAGTAACAATTTCATTGTTTTCTTGGGTTCCATCCTTTTGCTACATCTTGTAGTTTATGAAACAATTATGAAAATTTTTTCCTCTGGTTTGACTAAATTAACCTTCACAGACAAGGTTGGTATGTAAAAAACTCTTCCTACGAAGAGACCGTTGATTAAACAAAATACTAATAACTCAAACAGAAATGAGCAGCGAGAAAATGGCACAGGGACATTTCTCCCACTTCTTTAGTGCACGCATTGTCAGTCAAGTCACACTACAGATTTCAGACAAGGATCTCTAATCAGATCTGTCCTATTTAGTCACATTCCTTAAGGTTAAGACATTACAATTTTTGTTAGCACCAACAAAGGTGTTATGCTTTTAACAAATGGAATAAAATATTTTAAATAGTGTTCATTTCACTTACTTATTTCCATTCTGTGTATTTTATAAAGCACACAAATTATAGGAATGCAAGTATATAATTTATAAAAATAAATGTCCATATATAAGAATGCATTCTCAGAATATTTGCTGGGAGTTGTGAGAACACAAATCTAGATTATCAAAACAATTGGCATCACAAATGGAAATGGATTTTTATTTTAAAATTAACATTACTTACTTCTATAATTGACATACTACTTAAAGGAATTAAACATCCATACTTATAACTTTTAAATTATGTCCTTAGGTATCTGAATGAATCTCAGTTTCAAGCTTCATTATAACTCTGATTTTTTTCTGTTCTTTTATAAAAAGTTATATTTAAAACATTTATGCAAGAACGTCATATACTTAATTCATTTTCAGGTGATTTTAACTCAATTAAAATATTTAGTATTAACTCTTCATTGATGTGCCATCCACACTAGTTCTTTCCTTTAACTTCATCATCTTTCTGGCAGTGAGCTCTGGATATGCTCAGACACTTAGGCTTAAAGCTTTCTCTATTTCCTTTTTCTTGCCATATAAGTAAATCAACAAATCAAAGGATGGGTTCCTCCTCTAAAAGGTATTCCCACTTGCCTCTTCTTTTCCATTCTTTGCTACCACCATCTAAACTCTTGAAGTCCAATTAGATATTATTTTAATAACTTCTTTTATGTTGGTCTCCCCTATCATGCCCAAACACTACATAATAACATGATTGATCTGTTCACAATTGCCAGATTATTTTCACTTTAAAGATTAAAGTTTTTGAAGAAGATGTATTTCCTACCCTTTTCAAAAAATCATTATGAAGTAAATTCTCCCACTTGGTTCATAGGACTCTCTGCCCTACCTATTTTTAAGTTTATTTATTTACTTATTTGGAGAGAGAGAGATAAGAGATAGTGAGTGCACATACAAGGGAGGGACAGAGAGAAAGAAACTCCCAAACAGACTCTGTGCTACCAGTGTAGAACCCAACATGGGGCTCAATCTCAGGAACCATGAGACAGTGAACTGAGCCAAGATCAAGAGTCAGATGCTTAAACAACTGACCACCCAGGCATCCCTCTGCCTTACCTATTTTATCTTGGACCCTTTGGTCTGCTGTTGTCCTATACAAGACAACAATGCCAAGCCCTTTTTGAGCCTACCTTTTGATAAATATTTACATTTTTCTTCTAATTATTATAATTACTATGATACATGTTTTCCATCATATTGATTACCCTTGAGGATGGTAACCATGTTTTACACATTCTTTAAAAATCTTTAGCAACTTCTAGCATAATTGCCTACTCATAAGTACTCAAAATTAATATTTGATGAGGGAAAGTGCTTTAAAATAAAGCAATATTTTCCTAGTTATTTAGAATGGATTTTAACATGTTTCAGTCCCTTAGAGGCCCTAATATTCTCTAAATTTCATTGATCAATATATTTGAGAAAATATATATGGGGAAGCTACTTAGACACATCCCCAAACAGGTGCAGGAAATTTGACAGTTTGTTGTGTTATGAGAAATGCCAAAATGAAGTATATTTTTATGGCCATGTATTTAGATTGTGGGATATCATTTAGCATAACCTGGTTCTCTACAAAGTTAGAAAACAGGGGAATAGAAATAAAATTTATAAAAAAATTTATACTAAATAGTTCACCTTTTTTGCATACTTTCTCACATTTCCCAGAATTTTTTAAAACTAGGTCAAATATCACAGTTTCTTCAAAATATGTTTAATCATTTACTTACTTTCTCTGAAACTTTCTCTGACCTTCATTATCTTCCTACTCTTTTCCTTAATTTGGGATTCATTAAGCATTTGCACTGACTTGCTCCTACCATATCATTCTCATTGCCTTTTACATATTTTTATTTTGTTCATTCAAAAGAAAATTACTTATCGTTCAAAATTACAGTTACTTAATAATTATAAGAACAATAATTTTTATTTATTTTGGTTCCTACTAATTCCCTGGAGCAGTTTCAAATATATACTAAGTACTCCACCAATATAAGTTTTTTTGACTAGGAATATGAACATGATTTTTAACTGGTAGAACACTATATCAAGAAAGTCAAAACATTGTTTCTGAGACTGTACCAAAGTATCTTAACAAATTGGCATCAATTACCTGATCTTATAGTAGGGTCAAATATGGCCTTAAAAAATGGGATAGATGTAGGATCATAATTTTAACAATCTCAAGATTTGCCAACAGACAGTGTCCATAGAAAAGATGATAAGGAATATAATTGACCACGTATGAATCATCAATAAAAACAGGACTACTAATCTTTAACATCCTGAATTGAGGTGGTGCAATGAACATTAGGGGAGCAATATCTTTAATGGGTTCACTTTAAAGACAAGATGTAACTTTAAATAACTACAGAACTATTTAGCAAAAAAGATAGAGTTTATGAGCACACCTGTTTCAAGATTAATATAAATATACATACACAGATGCCTTCATCACTTGGTTTAGAAAACAGAAACAAAAATAATTTTTTTAAATGAACTTAATTTTTTCTGTCAAAAGGAAATATGAAGAATACATAGCAACAGAGTATGTTGTCCATTGGAAGGTATCATACCAAGTTGGAATTAATTGTGAGACAGTTACTTTCTATGCCTTCTTCTTCCACTTACCCACTACCACATCTAAAACCAGTCTTATTTAAAACAGAAACATAATGTTAAGATTAGAGGACAAAGGAACACCCAGATAAGTTTGTTGCCTATCTCACTCCTGAGATAATAACAAAAAATCATGAAGAAATGCATTACTAATTTAGATTATTATCTTAAAATTTTTAAATTGGGTCCAGTTTAGTAGTGCACACTCGTATTCCTATATTCAAAACACCTCTAGTGTCCTAACATATATATATAAGTGTAATGACCAAAAGGTTAAAAAAGATAACTCAGCTAAAACTCCAAAAAAAAAAGAAAAAAGGAGGATACTTTGCAATGTGAGTCTCATTTCTTTATTTGAAATCCCAAACCCTTACTTTCTATGAAGCACGGTACAAAGCTAAGTGATAAATATATATCATTATTTAAATACTATTCCACTCATGTGAGTTTTAACTCCTTCTTTTGGAACATTAAATTCTGGAACCGAGGTGGGCATTTTCTTTAAGTAAAATGTACAAACCTCAGCTAAAATCTTCACAGTTTATCTAACTATCGGTAAATAGTTGAAGACACCCATAACACAATAGCTACGAATTCCTACAGGAGCTATATAAATCATAAGATTTATATCTTAGAGACTGTTTGAGCCACACCACTTTTTTCTTTCCCTTTTTTTCATCTGTGAAATAAAGATCACAATATCTAGAATTATTTTGAAGTTTAAGTAAAATACTATAGAATAGCCATTAGAAAATTATGAAATTCTTAAAAGTCATTATTAATGGCATAGTAATATATTATAATCTCTTTTCTCAACTTAAAAATACTTTTTGAAATAAGTGTTCATTTTGGGGTCACCTGGGTGGCTCAGAGGTTTAAATGCTGAACTTCAGCTCAAGTCATGATCTCACAGTTCATGGGTTCAAGCCCCGCATCGAAAATCTTAATTTTCTGCTCTGCATATTGGACAAAAGTCAAAGTGAAGAGATTGTCAAAGGCAGATTTTGAAGCCAATTTTACTGTCTGTCTTAACTGGGTATTTATGGTTTTGAGGCTAATCTATATTGATATTTACTGGATAACTTCCTCGTGTACAATTGACCTTTTTTGGTTTTATTTAAATACGTTTAGAAAAAACATAAAATAATGTCTAAAGAAATATGTAAAGTATTTTTTTATAATCAAGAACAATACAGTATTTTAAGCTCCTTAAAGATAAGGAACCTTGCCTGTATTGTCTCCTTCCCATCTCATTTTACTCTGGTTCATGTTGCAATATACACAAAAGATCCTCAGTAAAAACTGATCTGACTTTTTGAATACGTTTACCAAATAAATTTTAATCCAGGCATGAGCCATGAAAGAAAAAATTAGGAAGTATGCCTTCATTAAAATTTAAAACTTCTGCTCTACATGAAACACAAGAGAATGAAAAACAAACCTGACTGAGAAAAAATATTTGTAAAACATATACCTGCTAAAGGATTTGTATCCAAATACCTAAAGAAGACTAAAAACTCAGTAATAAGAAAACAGAAAATTAGACTAAAAAGTAGGCAAAATATCTGAACAGACATCTCACTAAAGAAGATAAACAGACGGCAATATAATATGAAAAGATGCTCTGCATTATATGTCATTAGGGAATTGCAAATTAAAACAATGAGATACCACTACACATTTATTAAAATAACAAAAGCCAAAACAATGACAACACAAAATACTGGGGAATATGTGGAGCAATAAGAACTCTAATTTATTGCTAGTGGGAATGCAAAATGGCACAATCGGTCTGGATGACAGTTTAGTGGCTCATTACGAAACCAAATATACTTGAACCATTACCATCCAAAAATTGTACTTCTTGGTATTTACTCAAATGAGTTGAAAACTTATGTCTACATAAAAACCTGAACATGAATTTTATAGCAGCTTTATTCATATTTGGAAGTAAATATTTATTTCAAAATTTGGAAGTCACCAAGATGCTTTTTAAGGTCAATGACTAAACCACTAAATCCACACACCCAGATGATGGAACATGTTCAACAACAAAAATTCAACTGAGTAAATTTAAAGATCAAATTTGCTTTGTTCAACAATTTATGAAGTGAACAGTATCCCATCTAGCAATAGAAAGAGCTCCTGTGAAAAAGGAAAGGTTTTTAAAGGTGAAAAGGGGATGGTAAAAGGAAATTATTAGCAAAGGATGCATAATGAGGAGGATTACCTCATGAGTGCCGACCAGGTAATTCCAGGTTGACTGGTTAAAGGTTATATTCCTGGGAGAGGCTGAAGCTGCAATTTGGATAGTTAGTAAGTCTTGGTTTGCTGGCATGGAGTTTAACACAAATGACTTCATCTGGGGCTTGCTGTCTCCTTTTTAATAAATATTACTTAGCAATAAAAACAAATGAGCTATTAAGCCATAAAAATACCCATAGAGGAATCTTAAATGTATATTGCTGAGGGAGAACCCAATCCAATTGCTAAATACTGTATAATTCCAACTAAATGGTATCTAGAAAGGGCAAAACTATAGTGACAGTAAAAAGAATAGTAGTGGTTGCCAAAGGAGGGGGAAAGAATGAATAAGTGGAGGGCAGGGAATTTTTAGGGCAGTGAAAGAAACTATTCTTTTTTTATTATTTTTAATGTTATTTATTTATTTATAAATAAATATAATTTATTGTCAAATTGGCTAACATAGAGTGTATACAGTATGCTGTTGGTTTTGGGGGTAGATTCTTGTGATTTGTGCTCATCCCAACAAAGTGCTCTTCTCATTGCCCATCACCTATTTTCCCTTTTTGCCGCCCCTCCATCTACCTTCAGTTTGTTTTCTGTATTTAAGAGCCTCTTGTGATTTGCCTCCCTCCATCTCTGTTTGTAACTATTTTTCCCCGTCCCCTCTCTGATGGTCTTCTTTTTAGTTTCTCAAGTTCCACATAAGAGTGAAAACATATGATATCTGTCTTTCTTTGCCTCATTTATTTCACTTAGCATAATATACTTCAGTTCCATCCACATTGCTGCAAATGGCAGGATTTCATTCTTTCTCATTGCCAGGTAGTATTCCATTGTACATATAAACCACATCTTCTTTATCCATTTATCAGTTGATGGACATTCAGGCTCTTTCCATAATTTGGCTATCGTTGAAAGTGCTGCTATAAACATTGGGGTATATGGGCCCTTATGAATCAGCACTTCTGTATCTTTAGGATAAATTCCTAGTAGTGCTATTGCTGAGTCATAGGGTGGTTCTATTTTTAATTTTTTGAGGATCCTCCACAGTGTTTTCCAGAGCAACTGCACCAGTGTGCATTCCCACTAACAGTGCAAGAGGGTATCTCTTTCTACACATTCATGCCAGCATCTGTTGTTTCCTGAGTTGTTCATTTTAGCCACATTGACCAATGTGAGATGGTATCTCTGTGGTTTGGGTTTGTATTTCCCTGATGATAAGCGACACTGAGAAGCTTTTCAAGGGTCTGTTGGCAATCTGGATGTCTTCTTTGGAAAAGTGTCTATACATATCTTCTGCCTATTTCTTCACTGGATTAAATGTGGGGTTTTTTTGGGGTGTGTGTGTGTGTGTGTGTTTAGTTTGGTAAGTTCTTTATGGATTTTGAATACTAACCCTTTATTCAATATGAAACTATTCTACATGAAACCATAATGGTGGTAACATGATATTCTATCTTTGTCAAAACCCTTTGAATTTACCACACAAGGAGCAAACATTCATGTAAACTATGGATTTTAGTTAACAATAATGTATCAATATTCATTCATCAGTTGTAATAAATGGTGAATCTGTAAAAGGATGTGGGGAAGAGGGTATAGATGGGAACTCTGTACTTGCTAAGTGCTTCTGTAAACCTGAAACTGTTCTATAAAAAATAATGCGAATCTTAAGCCAAGAGGACCCTAAGAAGACATACAATTAAATACAATGAGGTAACCTGATGGGATACTGAAATAGAAAAAGGGCAATGCCTCGGTGGCTCAGTTGGTTAAGCCACAGACTCTTGATTTCTGCTCAGGTCAAATCTCCCTGTTGTGAGATGGAGCCCCATCGGGTTCTGTGTTGGGCATGGAAGCTACTTAAGATCCTCTCCCTCTCCCTCAGCCTCTCCCCAGCTCACACATGCACATGTGTGCATGCTTGTGCATGTGTGCATGAACAAGATCTTTCTCTCACTCTTGAAAAAAAATAGAAAAGAAAAAATTTAAAATAAAGAAAATTAGGGAAAAACTGAGAAAATGCAAATACAGTAACAATGTATCAATATTGGTTCATTAATTGTGATAAATGTACCACAGTAATGTAAGCTACAATAGTATTGTATGTGGAAACTCTGTGCTATCTGCAATTTTTCTGTAAATTTAAAAATACTCTAAAATAAAAAAGTTTATTGAGGAAAAATATTTACTGATCATATGCTCTAAGTCAGGAACAATGCTAGAAATATAGAAAGGTACAGAGCAAATTTTATACATGAAATTATTGAAAGTATATTTTTAAATAAAAATATATTAATATATCATTAAATTTTTACATTTTAAAGAGCAATGTACATGAGTAAACAATCCATGTGTGCAATGTGTATGTCATCAGAGCAAAATGAAAATATTTTGGATTTTAATATAATCACCCTATTTGTTAAATGCAAATGTTCCAATTAATTGTTATGCTCAATGTCTTGGTTTCATTTATATTAAAATTTACATAAGTAGCAAGTTGTTCATAATATCTGCTGTGACAGAACTATATATCACTTAGATTCACCTCTCCCCTATGGTTAGAGATATGCATTGCCTGCAAATGCAAGTAACAACTGACATCCCCAGGAATTTCAGTTTAGCAGCTAGTTTCCTCTGAATATCCCTGTTCTTTTATCTCATGCTAGGTCCACATATTCTCTACGATACGGAGTTGCCTTTGCTTCAGTTTCTGTGATAAAATAGGTGAGATCAGTTTTTCTTGGCTCAATTAATATGACATGTGTTTTCTGAACTCCATAACTCATTGGTCATGCAAAAGACGAATCTTGCTCCTGCAGCCGTATTGATCCACATGGCCTTTTTGGTTAGGAGTAAAGCCTCTTTAATTACTTTGGCTGACTTTCATTTTTTACAAAGTCTTAGGCACATTAGCTATCATGCTGTAGTGTTCTCATCTTTCTTAAATTTAGATGCACCTTGGTCTCCTGAGATTGATTGACTGTCTATATTCTTGGGAAGCCACCGCCTACCCCAGCCTACACTAACTCTGTTTAGCTTAGAAATCTGAAAGAGCTATCTCTCATCTTATCCCAGGGCTTGATAACCTCTTCCTTTTCCTTCACCAGAGGTGTTTTGACCTTTAATTAAAAGGAAAATTTGTTGTCTTCCTTTCAGAAGACAGCAAATAATGAACTCATTAAAATGAGGTTAGTGTTCAGGCCTTAGAGCAATAAGAGTTGAAGTCTCATTAGCAGCTAACAATGCAGAACACAGCACATAAATAAACCTAATATGGCACAGCCAAATGCCTCCGTGCATTAAATTTGAAGAGAATCAAATGTTTACCGTCAATGATGTCTAGGGCATGAAGTTTTAATGCACTTAATAAAGGAAAGCAAATTGCTTCCTATTAGCCGTGAAATGTTACCACAGAAAATGCCCCCAAAAATGTATTATGTAAATGTGGGATATGTTAGTAATTAACAAGGATATGTAGAAAAATATCTGCCTTGCTTAATAGATGCAGCAATTAAGAAGAATAAAGATGACTCAAAATCTCTAAAGGTAATTCTTGAGATTAATGTAAAATAATGCAGAATGTGAAAGTAAGATTTTTTTAAAGAGACTTTATCTCAAATGTGACCCAAGGTGAGAGATATTTGCAATGTCAAACTAAAGAGTCAGTTAATAAAATGAAACTTCCCTGTAGTTGATTAAATATCTTCTGGCAAAGACATTCCTTAAGAACTTATTTTAAAGAGCTACTGTATTTCATTTACAGAAGCAGGAAGACTTTGTTTCAACAAATTGTAATACTTTGTAAGTTGTTTTATAATGCTAAATGATCCATAGTTAGTAAAATAATAATTAGGAATTTTATTTCAACAGTTCAGTGAACAGGCTGAAAGTGTAAATTCTTTATAACATCTAATACCCGTACCACAATATTTACATAAAAATAAAAAGATTGGTAATGATGTACTCTTTATTCTTCATTTCAGATTTTTAAAATAGGGCTAGATATTTGTTCCAATATTAGATTTCCTCTGTATTTAACACGTATGTAAGCTACTTCTTAAATTAAAAATTGTTAGAATGGTATTTTCACCTGATAATTTATTCCATCATTTTTTGTCTCTAATACATTTCTAAAGCTTACTTTCATTCCACACTTCTTGAGCTCTTATGGAAACACAGCAACAAACTCTTTGGGCCAAAAATTTTAGTTGGTTAGGGGTACTCACTTTATATAGATGAAGCCTACTCACTCTGGGAGCTGAATGATACTGGATAAATGATATTCTGGGGATTTTGAGGAGAAACTTTACTCATGGAGAGAAAAGGTAGCTGCCGATTTCCAAAGGGATCCAAGAATCATTATACCCCACATCCAATTCTTTCACAACTTGCATTCATCATTTGATATTTACAGTCCCAGAAACTCTATCTTTAAACTATATCCCAAATCCAACCACTTTCCTATTTCACCACCCACTCCAAGATATCGTTTCTCAATTAGGCTACTTGTTTCTTTCTTCTAAATGCTTCTCTCTTCTGTGTCTTCCCTTTACCTGGTCAATTCTTCATGCACTGGCCAACAATTCAAAGTGTGATGAACACTATATCTCTGCTCAGAGCTCTGGGTTGCTTCCCAGTACACTCATGATATTAATTTACTTGTTTATTGACCGGTCTCATTGATGAGAAGATATCCTCCTAAGGAACATACTTTGTTTATTTCAAAGCTGAATCTCTAGTACCAGAATAGCTGAAATATATTAGCTATCAAACACTTCTTGAATAAGTAAATAAAATAATATATTTCATTTGTTTGAGACTCTTAAAATTACAGCAAAATTTCCTTATAAAAAACATGTGAAATGTGGGAAAGGGCAGTTACAGAACTCTAACGGATACCATTTACACAGAAAATATTTTGAATATCGCCTTCTTTCATTGGAAATGAGAATTGCGCTCGAAAATGTTGCCATTAATACATTTTTGTTTTGATGTTCTCTTTCATGAGTATCTCACTAGTTTGTCTTCATCAACAGGAAAGCAGGGCTGGTAGACTATCAGATGATGTCAAGCCTATTTTGTTATGAATGTGAATTATAATTAGGCTTTAAATAGGATTGAGCTTGAGGAGGTGACAATAAAATCTCACAGGAGCTTTTTATTTTTGAAGCCCGTAGTCTTTGTCAGAAGGAGAGATTTGCTAGAAAATTATTTGTCTAGTAAATACAGGAAAATCCCGCCTTAAAATATTACATGTACCATAAACTATAGTATATTTTGGTTATGATTTCTTTAACCACATCATGGTTTTATACAGATAATGACACATGTTTTCATATTTAGGTTATAAAACCTAAAAATAGACATAACTTGACCTTCCTAGCAGAGTAATGAGAAGATTCTATTACTTTTGAATTTAAATAATAAAACCACTTTAATGCTACAACTGTATACACATTTTTGCATGAGTTGATATTTAGACTTTGGAAATGATTTTTATGGTATGCATTTAAATATATATGTAACTGAATGTGTGTTTGCAAAATGTTCAAGTATGCATAATATAAAAAATTTCCAAAAATTTATAAAGTTAATCATGAAAATTTTAAATAATGTAGACTTATTCAGATATGGTAAAATAATATCAAAATAAAACACAGGAACATTTTCACATGCAGACTATAAATATATTTATGTAATTTTATTTATATAAATATACTTATTTATATATTTAATTTTTTAATGTGCAAAATATATTGGCACAGGTTAAGGCCTAGGAGACTACTTGGAAGGTAGAAGTGGCTCAGTAAATGCTTGCTGAAGTTGACTCCTTATGGAGACAAAGTTTTTGGAATTTGCTTAAAGTGAATTTCGTCATTACAGATAGTTTCAACTACAGTTTTCTCATTTTACCTGTTAAATAAACTCATATTTGTTAAATACTAAATTTATGCTGTTACAATGACTAAATGAAAAGTGAATGATTAGGGGCGCCTGGGTGGCTTAGTCGGTTAAGCGTCTGACTTTCGCTTGGGTCATGATCTCGCGGTTCGTGGGTTCGAGCCCCGCTTCGGGCTCTGTGCTGACTGCCAGCTCAGAGCCTGGAGCCTGTTTCAGCCTGTCACTCCCTCTCTCTCTGACCCTCCACTGCTCACGCTGTCTCTCTCTCTCTCCTAGAAATAAATAAAACATTAAAAAAAATTATAAAAAAAAAGAAAGGTGAATGATTATATTTCAATGCTACTATTTAATAACCATTTTGTTTGTTTTCTAAGTTCTTTATTTTTAAATTTGAGACTCCTATCCTGTTATCCAAATTTGTCAATATTCTAATAGAAAGATACTTTTAATGAGCCTAAGCAGAGACACATAGGTGATTCAGTCGGTTATGCATCCAACTTTGGCTCAGGTCATGGTCTCACAGATTGTGAGTTCAAGCCTCACATCAGGCTCTCTGCTGACAGCTCAGCCTGGAGCCTGCTTCAGATTCTTTGTGTCCCTCTCTCTCCCTCTGCCTCTCCTCCACTCACACTCTGTCTTTCTTTCTCAAAAATAAATATTAAAAAAATTTTTAAGGAGTCTAAGCAATTAAGTTACTATGTACCGTATTAATAGACACTGATAATAATGATTTTGCTATTAGATGTGGACCTGTTTATTCATCTATTTCCCCAAATACGTATTTAAAAAATATTCAGAAAGAAGACAATATTCATTGTGGGACATGAAACATATATTTATCAGCGTGTCACCTATCCTATATGTGTTCTGCAATATATCAGTACCCAACAAGGTCAACGGCTTATCTTAGTTTAAATCACCTGCAGATTCATTCAGTCAATTGAATCATTACTGCATTCAACTGTTTTCACCATTATCAGCTTTTCTTACTACTCCTTGTTCTGCCTTGTGGCAACTGCAGTTCAACAGAATCAATCTATGAATATACCAAATAAAAGTAAAGCAAAGCTTTCATTCTTTTAAATTTATTAACAGAAAGATGTATAAAGTTAAAAGGTATGAATGTTTTTTAATTTCAAGCATAGTATAAATGAGATGTCTGTCATGAAGGGAAAAGTTTGGCCACCGGAAAGATCATACAGGCTTTAACCTGATACTCATTTACAGTTAGGGTAAAGAGAAATTGTGAATGAAACCACATAGAAAATGGGAAGAATATATATTCTTATATATTCTATATCTTCCCAAGAAAAAGTAGGTAAGAACCTGCAGACATCCCCAGATACTGTCAGAGATATATCTGTCCCCTGCTCCTAGGAGACAGGAATGATGGAAATTGACATTTTCTTTCATTTTAATATTGAATGAAATGGCTGTAGAGATAAAATTTGAAATTAAAATCCTGAATACCCCCTGTCTGCTGAATTCCCCTTCTATGGTCTCAGGCCTTCTTTTGGAGAATTATTATAGGACAAACATTGCTGCCACAGCTATGCCAAGAATCTCTGAAGCCTGTTTCCAAGACCCCAAAACTCTGACACAGAGCTCAGTTGTCTCCAAGGAGCACTGGTAAAAGTAAGGGGAGTTCTATAAAACTGGGAATAGAAAGTATACTTTTGTGTATTCAAGAAACATTGTGGGATTGTTTCAACACAATATTTAATCGAATAATGATACAATATAGCTAATAAGTGAATACCTTAACAATGAAGAGGTTCCTTACCAGTATGTGAGCAGAGAGTATTTCTAAAGATAAGGTTAGAAAAGTTAAATTACAACAATTGAGTATCTATGCTGTATTAGTATTGCTGTAAGCCCACCTGGGACTCATACTGAGTGAGAGAAAGGATAGGGAATGAAAAATGCAAATTATAGCCACAAGAAAAGGAAGAGCAAGTGTCCTAAGAAACAGTGCTAATACTTGACCTTGATTACAGAGATAGTTGCTTTGGAGGCTTTCATGTTTTAAGGTCTAAAAAATAAAATAATTATACTGAGAGATATTTTTTATCTTTAATTAAAAAGTATTTTTGTTAATGAAACAATTCAATAGTTACCTTAATAATTTCTCAACAAGAATAAGATGCTCCAAGAAGTAATATCAAATTTATCAAAAATGTAAATGCTATTTCTTAATATTTTCCACAATTTTGTAATATTCAGGAATTGATATTGATCTGAACTTGTTTAGGGATATCCTGAAGTAATGGAAAAATAGTCTTTTTTTTTTAGATCACTCACAAAGAGTTAAGTTACTATATGATTAAATGGACACACTGAATCACATTTTTCATTTTAATGTTGAATGAAAATCATTATTTTCTACAATTTGCACTGGATACTAAATAGGAAACTATAGCATAACTCTGGGAAACACTTCTACTTCTCAGGGATTAGCTATCCACTTAATGCTTTTTCCTAAAACAGTATGTAGCACATTTAAGCAAGTGGGAGTATGTGTTGCTAGCTAATAGTTCAGAGAAAAAACTAAGATAAGTCATATACAAAAGTTTTCCTACTAAAGAATGTGGTATGTTAATATGAATTAAGAACCTCTCAAGGGGCACCTGGGTGGCTCAGTCAGTTAAGCATCTGACACTTGACTTTAGCTCAAACCATGGTCTCATGGTTCATGAGATCAGATCGGCCCCGCATCGCATTCTGTGCTGATAGTGCAGAGCGTACTTGGGATTCTCTCTCTCCTTCTCTCTGCCTCTCCCCCACTTGCATGCACTCTTGTGTTCTTTCTCTCTCAAAATAAATAAATATACTTAAAAAAAAGAACCTCTCAAAAGGAGTATAAGATAGAATGTTTCTCAAACATTTTGAACATGGAATTCCTTTTTCATAGAATTGTTAAATTTCACAGACCAAGTGACCCACAGATCATAGTTTGGAAAAAAATCCTCTGGAATCAAGAACTCTGTTCCACTCGTTATTTCCTCTTTTATAGTAAAATCATCCATGATGACTCAATATTGAAGGCAGCCCAAACTTCCACACACGGCACAGACTCCAAAGCCAGCTCTGAGAGGAATGATTGTGTCTGTTTTGGAGCCTCCATAGCAATAAAAAGCATTTCTTTCAAGTTGGCTCCCCAACCTAGAAATCAAGGTTATACAAAGTGACTCAGGTTACGCTTTAAATTTCCAACCTGGGGCGCTTGAGGGGCTCAGTCAGTTAAGCATCCGACTTTGGCTCAGGTCATGATCTCACAGTTTTTGGGTTTGAGCCCTGTGTCAGGTTCTGTGCTGACAGCTAGCTCAGAGCCTGGAGCCTGTCTTCGGATTCTGTATCTCCCTCTCTCTCTGCCCTCCCCTGCTCATGCTGTTGCTACTTCTCTCTCAGAAATAAATAAATAAACATCAAAATAAATAAATAAATAAAGTTCCATCCTAAAATGCATAAATAAATGAAGTCCCAGCCTAACACAAAGAGAATTTGCACCAATTCAGTGCAGATTCTTACTGAGAATCCTTGGAAATATTTTGCATCATAAACTACTTTCTGCCCACTCTCACCCAATATAAGGTTTGACTTTGTCAGTTTGCTTGTGTCATGAGTGTGTGTGTGTTTCTCTCAACTATCTGATTCCTGATTAGTCCTGAAGCCATCTTTTAGTCACTGAGTTGGCAATGGCCTGTTTTATTCCACATCCCCAGAGTCCTAATATAAAGTAGTTCCATCTCACTATTACTCTATCACATACTTGAATACTTTAGCTTCAGGAAAATAAGACAGTCATTTTTGTCATTATGTCATAAAATGTTTTAAAGGAGATAATTGTTATACAAACCATGAACTCTGAAGTTATAATATATTTCTATCTTTTTATAACTCAAAAAATCTTGTAGGACATGATAGAGACTTGGAGCAAAGTTCATAGGAAAAGTAAATTAAATAATATAATTGAAGACCAAGCATAGAGAAACTAATTTTTTAAATTTTTTAAATGTTTATTTATTTTTGAGAGAGAGAGAGAAAGAGAGAGAGAGAGAATCAGCAGGTGAGAGGCAGAGAGAGGGAGACACAGAATCTGAAGCAGGCTCCAGGCTCTGAGCTGTCAGCACAGCTTACCTGATTCAGTCACCCAGGCACCCCTAGAGGAACTAACTTTTGAAGGAGAATACCAGTGATGCAAATAATATTACCTAAAGGGTCTTATAGTTCTTATTTGATTCAAATGTATTTGATTCAACATTTCAATCAATTAGGGAGAACATGAAAAACATGGAAACAGAACAGAATACACTCATAGTTTGAGATTATCTATACAGACTGAAAATGAGAATACAGTTGAAGAGAATTTGGGGCAGATAAGAAGAGTACCTTGCTTGCAGAAATTTTTCGGATCCCAGGGAAAATACCAGACTCTAATCAGAAAGCAGAAGCAGAAGTTCATCTACATACTTTCAGAATGTACTGAAGTCAAAGTGGCTTGGACTTATATCAACACGAAGCTGCCCAGACCACTTTACAGTAACAAAGTTTAGGGGACAAGAAAAATCCATCCACACCCACTAGGAAAGAAGTCAAAGTCACATGGAATGTGTTGCTGATGTAATCAAATACAATTTTCAATACTATAAACGTACTTCAAATTTTATGATTTATATAACCTTCATTGTGTTCCTTGATAATCAAGCAGAAAATGCAAACTCTTCACATACGTGACACGAGTTAATATTATTTTGCAAGGGCAAGCCAATTTTCAAATTTTCTTTTCTCTTTGCCAGTATCTTTAATCAGCATCAGTGTGTAACCTTCCAGCATGCAAAGAGCACTCTTTATGCTATAACACTCTTCCCCTTACATTCCTTGTGCTGTTAGTTCCTGCGGTTTACCCTCCGATTTTGGATAACAAAGGCTGAAAAGCAATGGTGCTGTAATACTTTAAGCTCTCTCTCCTGTTAGGGGTGATATAGAAGTTTCAACAACACAGTCATCCTGTTGTGAGAAAGAACGTTTAGTGTAGCAGTGCATGTATTGATTTTTCCCTAAAAACCTTTCCCAATTCTCCCCCATCTGAATGTCAGAAATCTGAAGCACTAATGAAATTATACTCCACTTCACTTCCCACACCAGTCCATCAACATTACACTACTTTCTTCCATTCCCAGTGCCTCCAGTAAAAACTATGCTTTACTTTTTTTTTTTTTTTCCTGCTGGAACTACTATAATATCCTCCTCAATGATTTTCCTGCTTTTCACTCCAGTTGTCCTACAATACCTTCTCAGCAAGGAGCCAGAGGATTCCATTTAAAATGTAAAATCGTATTTTATGTGAGATGAAGTGTGGTGTATTAAGATGCCCACATTCTTCCTGACACTGAGCCTGTTCTCACTGTCCCATTTGCCTGAAGCACACTCCTTCAGAGCCCGGATTTGGGCATGGCTGGCCTCTCATTTTTCATGCCTCAACTAAATTGCCACTTTTTCAGAGAGGCTTCATAGATCACATTGCTTATCCTGTTGAAATGTAGGTACTCTGTGTCAGTTTCAATAAAAGCATATACTATAATTATTTTTGCACCACTAATTACAGTTTGCAATTAAATAATTATTTGAATGATCTGCCATGTGTATCATCTGTGTGCCTAAACAGAACCCAATTTCCATGAGAATGGCAAGCTTATCAGTTTTATTTCTCAGACATTTTCTAACTCCATAACGTTATGTACCTTTTTTAGCTTCTCTGCGCCTCATATTTCTCATTTGTAAAATAGGATTAATTAAGGGATCACAGGGAGATTTAATTTTTTTAGTGTTTATTTATTTTGAGGGGGTGGGTGCAGAGAGAGAGAGAAAGTCTGAATCAGGGTTCAGGCTCTCAGCTTGTCTGCACAGTGCCCAAAGTGGGACTCAAACCCATGAACTGTGAGATCATGATCTGAGCAGAAGCTGGCCATTCAACTGCCTGTGCCACACAGGCAGTCTGTGGGCTTTTAGTGAGATTTAAAGAGATAATCCAGATAGAGTGCTTCTCACAGGACCTAACACATAGTAACTGTCAATTATTATTAGCATTCTTTCCTGTGTCCTTAGTAACTAGAAATGTGCCTAAAACATAGCAGGGATATAATAATTATTTAATTAATAATGGCACAGGGAGGAAGAGAGCGCAAAGGGTAAGCTTCAGATCCCTGGGTTCCTGGAAACATAGGCAAGAGAAGAGAGATGAGCAGACAACACTTAAGTGATGGGTAGAAAGATGAGAGGGTAATTGTTCTAAAATGCCATAGTGTTTCTCTACAAGTTCTTCCAATTGAGTCTGATTTCAGCAGAAGGAACCCCAAACCCCAAACCTTTCTCCCCACAAATGGCCTCCACATTTCTTCAGTATTCTTATTACAAAAATCCATTCATTCTTCCTTAGTTAACTCTTCCATTCCACAATCACAGCCCAACTGTTCAATGTGAAATACTGTGGAAGACTTAGAGTGTCGGTGTGATAAAATTTCACCCATGTATAAATTATATCAGACAATTTCCTCTTTGAGTGGTAGTAAGAGTTTATTTTTTAAATGAGAGAGAGAGAGAGACAGAGAGAGACAGAGAGAGAGAGAGTAGGTTTCTGAACGAATATGAATTGCTTCTAAGGGGAAGGAGATGAAAAGAAAAGAAGCAGAGACTATCAAAGACAAACTTCAAAAGCTTCATACTTTCACCCTGGGTCAGCCCTATTCATCTTCATTTGTACATTGACAAATAGTCTGCACAAAAGTGCATGGACTCCTGAGTCATTTCATCCTGGGTGGTCACACAAACTTACAATAGTGGGACCTGAAGTTATTCAGGTTGGACCAAGTGTTAAGGCAAACATGCACAATTTGGGCCCTTTCCCTGTGTTATCTGGGTTTACCATTTAAACTTTCCATGAAGCCTTTTCTTCTTCTGCCTGACCGTAACAATAGAGGTAACCACTCAGATTCCCACATCGAGATCTTGTAAGATAAATAAGATGCCATTTTCATTGAATTATTGGATATATTAAAAAACTGCCAAGGCAGTTAAAGTAACAAACTATAACCCTTTTGTGTTTGATTTGAGATTTTGGGAGTATAAGGCTATATCAATATATGTAAATGGTCATGCCTTATGTACATTTAGGGAAAGGATTAGCCTGAGTATTGGAGTGGTTAAGACATAAGCAACATACTTTGAAATTAACATGAATATAAACAATGTACTAAATATTTCCCAAGGTAACTTGATGGTTATAATCTCCAGTTTGAAGCTATAAGAATCACTATTAAAATTGCAGTTTCCTAGTTTCCATTTTATACTCCAATTCAGAATTCCCAGAGCACAGGCCTGGGAAAGTTACTTTACAACAAGCATTCTGGCAATTCTTTTCTTATGGGTAACTTGGAAACAATTGCTTAACCATTTTTAGAAGCAACTGGTCTCTGATGAAATACACAAGCCTGGACCTTATCACATAAGACTAAATCAATAACTTTTCAAGTGGGCACCAGGATTGACAATATTAGCAGTCTCCTCTAGAAAATTTTATGCACAATAAAGTTTGTAAACCATTGTTTTAACATTTTGCAGTAGGGCAAAGTTGAACTTGCTTTATTAAATACTGAGGACTTTATTATGATAACATTATGTTAATGTAAGTAATATACTTAAAATTCATTAAAATAATGAATTGTTGCTTTTTCTTAAGTTATATATATACATATATATATACATATATACATATATATATGACCCGTATTTATCATTTTACCATCAGAAATATGTTACTAATATATATATATTCTCTTTAATATCTAGCCAAGTTCCTTAGTAAGTTCTTCCCAAATAATGCAAGGAAAAATTTTAAAGCTATATATATACATATATATATATATATATAATGTTTATTCATTTTTGAGAGGGAGGTAGAGAGAGTGAGTGGAGTAGGGACTGAGACAGAAGGATAAAGGATCCAAAGCAGGCTCTGGACTGACAGCTCCAACTTGCAAACTGTGAGATCATGACCTGAGCTGAAGTCAGACACTCAACCAACTGAGCCACCCAGGCACCCCAAAGCTATTTATATTTCTCATGAGATAAACTGTTAAAGAAAATAACAAGTTTATTGTCTAAACACTAAATATATTTCATTTTATGTATATGTTCAAAAGCTAGTGAAATTTCCTCACCAAATATTCAGATAAAAATGCTTATCTGTAAGCTAAATGCTGTTTCCTAAACTTCACAAACTTATTTTTATCTATAAGTGACACATATTACTTCCATTTTATAAACAAGTTTTTTGAATGTAAGTTTTTAAGTTTCATTATATTTCATTTATTCACAATTTTATATTTGTATTTTTCTTGTCTAAATTTTCTTTTGACACTTTACACTTTTTGTCTATTTCTATTCTTTACTTTTTCTACATTTCTTCTTTAACTATTGTGGCTTACAATTTTTTCTTTTGAACATATTTATGATTTTTGATTTTAAAATTAGGCCTATTTTATTACTCATTATTATTTGTATCTTTCTTCCTTTACCATTGAAAGACCATGGAAATTTCCTGAATTTTGGAAATCAAAGAACATTTTTTTATACTGAAGTAGACAGTCTTGGAATCTTTTAGAACTTGCTTTTTTAATCCATTTTTACTCCCACATTAATCAAAATTACATGTTGGGAGAATATGACTAGACCACTCTATTTCTTTCAACAGTGGAAGGGTTTGTCAAATTCTTCACAGAGTTATTAGTACCATTGGAAGAAAATCCATCTGTCTTCACTTCTGTGAGCTTGTCTTACTAGGTAATCTATAATATAAGATTATAAAGCATCTATGATATGAATGTCCTGGTGAAATGTAGCATCCTATCCATGCTGTTTTGATATCATTTGATGGTATGGGACATGACCCGTGTTTATCATTTTACCATCAGAAATATGTTATTAATAAAAATAAATGAAACTAATTCAATTGAATGCCTTCCACATTTACAAAAACATGTAGAGCAATAGGGAATATGTAAAAATAAGTAAGGTTTTATTGACTTGCAGATGCTTATAGATTAGAAGAAGTAGGATATAAAGTGCGGTAGTAAAGAAGAGAATAATGCAAGTCTTATGAAAAATAATTTAGGAACTTACTTTGAGAGTTAAGAAAAGTAAAAGCTTTGAGGCATCAAAGCAGGCTTCATACAGAAAGGGCACTTGGGCAGAACTTTAAAGAATGGATGGTTTTGGGGAATGGGATTTGGAGCAGCTGGAGACTAAGCAAAAGGAGCAGAGTGGGGAAAGGCATGGAGAAGTGTAGGAGATGGGAACAGATCCAGAGGACAAAGTGATTTGGGGGAAATAACAATGAATGTAGCTTAATTGGAGAAGTGGAGGCACCAACAATACCTAATTGGTGGGGATAAAATGACACATTGAGTGTTCATTGACAGCATTTATTGAGCTCCAACTTTGTGCCAGGCATTTAGCTGTATGCTTTCTAATCCCCAATAATAGTGTGAAACAGGTGGTAAACATTATCCCATTTACAGATAAGGGAAAGAAAGCATTAGAGAAGTGAAATGACCAAAAAAGCTGAGCCATTAATTGAATGGCCTCCTTGACCCCGAGGGTGAAGTGCATTTACTGCCTCTGGGATGTTAGCATGATTGCAGAGTGTAAAGCAGATTAGAAGAAGATAAAACTGAAAGGTGGGAACAAGGTTAGCAGACTACAGTGTTTTTAAAGCCCAAGGAAAAGACAATGGCAAGTTGATTGAGGGAAAAATAGATTGATGTGTATTGATTTGATTTGATTTTGATTTATTTGATTTATTTCCCCCTAAGAAAACATCAAAAATGTGGGCCCACTCCATCAGTATAAATTAAAATCCTCACTGGTCTATCATAGCATGCTCTAGATTTCTTTTGTAGAACTTATCCTGAGTTGTAATTATACATTTCTATGACTGTCTATTTAAATTCTCTCTCCCTATCTAGGCATTAAGGTCCTAGGTTAAGGGGACTATGCTTGTTACACACAATATATACACTAAATATATGTATCCACCTACAATACATATTTAGTGATTTTAAGATATTGGAGAACTAAATGCAGATTAATGACTTTGAGAACTCAGAGGTCAAGAATGGAAGGGGATTGGAGTAGTAAGTAATACAGGGAAAGGGAGAAGTGTTTTTAAAAAAACTATTTGAAGATATGGAAGTCCAGGGATTGTGCATTGAATAAAAGAAGCCAGAAAAAGAAGCTTACTAAAATAAAGAGAAGCACGGTCTTTTCAATTTAACGCTGTATTCCACAGGATTTACCAATATGCTCTACTCATTCTTTTTTTAATTTTTAATTGATTTCTGAGAGAGAAAGAGAGACAGCGTGAGCATGGTCAGAGAGAGAGAGAGATACAGAATCTGAGCTGGCTGTGAGCACATAATCCAAGCCTCACGAACCATGAGATCTTGACCTGAGCTGAAGTCCTACGCTTAACCGACTGAGCCACCCACTCGCCCCTATGCTCTACTAATTCAAAAGACCTTATTTTAAACTCCAATGTCTTTTAGCATTTATTTTTTCTTTCTGAGAACTTTTAAAAAATATATTTAATATAACTGAGTCAAACTAATAGGCCTATTGTTTTTCCTTTTTCTACTTAATTAATAATATTTAAACAAGATTGGCGAGGATTACATACAATGTAACTGTAATCTAGGATAACTACTGATTGTGTGGTTATCAACCTTTTAGCTATTCTTTTATTTAATTAAACTAATTTGCAGAAGAGTCGTCTTAATTCTGGAGGAGTAAATAGTTCCACAAAATTTTTAAGTAAATGCTTAGCCATTGTGACTAATGCTCAAAAGAATTGTCTAAATTTCTGTTCCCCTTAACATATGGATAGCAGTAGCCAAAAATTGGTCTTACTAGTACATCTAGTTTGAAATTAACTTTTTATTTTCATCAGAACAAAGTAAGTCCCCTTTAAAAATCCATTTAAAAACAGGAAAAGCATTCTGAATAGGTAAGCAAACTAAAAAGCCCAAGGATATGACAGCTCTGAATTATGGTACATGTGCTGGGGTAGGAAAAATAGCAGTTTAAGGACTGGCAGAAAATTTACAGGACTAAGTCTGACTCTAAGTTTACTATCAGTGTGTTCCTATCCTGTCTACAAATAAGAAATTAACATAGAACAATTCCAAATGCAGAAAATAGGGACATCTTACCACAGTTGGAAAAGTTTTTGTTATGGAATTGGCTATTTATTTCCTATCTTTCCTTGCCTGGTTCATATTTCAAGATTTGCAATCAATATAAATTATACATTTCTCTTTAGTTCATATAGTTAAGAACCTAAGCTTTAAACTCAATGATTATCCCTTAAAAATGATAGGGGAGGTAGCACAGTTAAATAAATATTAAATTGCGACTCAAATATTACCTATCTATTCCTTACCAACAAATGAAAGAGTTGTCTACATCCAAAAAATTCTGAAAGATTTCCCCCAAGGAAAAGAAGTGTAATAATCTGAAATCAAGAAAGGCCTCACACGGAAATGAAAAATGATTTCAGTGCTGTGTGTTTAGAGAATTGCCTCTCAGCAACTTATAATGTGCTTAGGACTTAACTGCTTCATAATTTGGTGAACTTCAATAAAAATAACAATAGTGATTATAATACCTGAAATATGAATAGCATAAAACAGTAGCCATCAAAAACCCAAAAAGCAGCAAAGCCCATTATTATTTTGTTCACTCATGCATACACATTTGAAAAAGAGGCATCCCAAAGCTTCATATTTATTTTTCTAAAATCATGTTAATTTCTTATTTATTTCAGGCATTACTAGAGACTCAAAATTTACTGCGCACTCAGGTTGCAAATTTTACCTTCAACCTTGGATTTTCAGGGAAGTTTTACCACACAGGTAAGAAGGAGGTTTGTGTTCTCAGGCAGCTACATATAAATAGGAGAGAGGTTTTTAAATGTTTCATAAGTAGGAGAAATAGAATATCCAGACTGATTATGGGAAAAACTTGGATGCATTATATGAGTAGCCAAATCCAAAATCAATGAGCTTGTTTACATTGCCACTACTGTTAGAATCAAGGGCAAAAGAGGAAGAGAACTGACTTTTTCAAATCAGTAAAAGAAACCAAGATCACTGTTTATGTTGTGACTATGCATCTTCTCTCTCAGCAAGTGTCAGCTTTTCAACAAATTTTAAAATGTGATTGTGTTCATGCACTACTCTATGTTAGGATATTTCTCACCTTTCTACCCACCTTCACCTCCAGAATTTGACTTTTATTTTCTGAATGTCAGCATTCTAATATCTGGCACTATACAGAGAAAGCTATGTGCATAGAGGATAGAAGTGACTATCTTGTAATAATGACAAAAATAGCACCGAATGGTGTGTTAGAGCCTGTATTAGAGCAAATACCTACTATCTGCTCCTATTTCTGTATTTGTGATTTTGCACTGTCATTATTTCATAGCATCTTAAGTGAAAAAATTCGTAGCATTCTCTATGCGTGCATGAGTGTTATTGACATTAAAAATATCCCGTGCAAAGGTAGACTTTAATGATCATAAATGCAGCTCATTTACCCAAAGAAACTTTTTCATGTTTACCCAAAGAGGCTCAGCATGGTTTATTAGAATATTGAAGCAGCGAAGTCTTATTGGCTTTTCTTTAATGCTTTTCCCTCCTGCTTTGAAACATGTAAATCTGTTTAAAGTAATAGAAGGAAAATTAGTATTTAAACCAGTTGATAAATCAAATGATTGCATATTTTAAAAGGACATTTTGCAGAAAGAGATTTGGGTCATCATATCTGCATAGGCAAAGCAATTCCAGCTCACAATTTTGAAAATATACATGGTTTTGTAAATCTTATTCAAAAGCCCCCTCAAGAAATGAGTTCAGGCCTAAGAAGCTCTGACACTGAAGTTATAAAGCAGAAAACTCCAAAGGCTCTATCTACTCACGCAAGGGGAAAATTATAGGATTATATGGAGTTCACACACAAACAATACTATTTTGTCTTAAATAGCTAGATAGTACTAGTAAAGCCATTCTTTTGGTGGAAATATATCTAGATAACTGCCTCGGGTCTTTTATTTACTTTTCATATGCAGACCTATTAAACCTGCCAGACATTCAGAGTTAATGCTGATAGTAGGTTATAACACTTCCCATTTCTTCTTTATGATCCTGAGCATGTACTCAGTACACATCCACTAGGAAATGAACAACACGAGTTAATTATCACAGGGATAGTTGTTGGAGGAAGATACAAAACAATCATTTTAATTATAATTCTTAAAAAGGCCTTATTGACTCTTCATGTTGGTACTAATATGACAAAAATAATGGAAGAAACTTTCTATTCTGTTATGTTGTGGCATGTAGTATACTTTAGAGATCATACATTTAGACTATGCTTTATGTATCTTTATATACACACACATACATTCATAAATCACTTTAGGGTTCATACATTTAGATTATATATATGATTATATATATATACTTATATATATATATATATATATTTATGTGAAGGAAAGTAAACTTCTATATACATATATATCCAGAAGTTTATTTCATATTTCACTTAAATATGAAACTTTAATTGATTTGCATCCATTGAATCATTGAAGGGCATCCATATTGTATTTCAAAGGTGCAATCATATTACATTGAGTAGTTATTAAATTTACCCAAAGGTATCAAGGTTTCCTCTAGCATGGAATAACATGGTGATGCCCACTATAGGGAGGGCATACCTCTATCATGTCTAGTCACGTTCTTATATGCAGGCTTAACTGTATGGGGAAAAGTTTGCAAGTCAGGGAAGTGCTTTCCTTATACTTGCATTCTGCTGTGATGTGTAACTATTAGAAAGTGGCCTTGTCACAATGATTGTCTCTGTCTCTCCCAGGTTTTCTGATTTCCCAATGCATGAGGATGCTGATTGATGAGCCTCATTGTTTTGAAGACATTTAATCACATATGCCCAGTGTAATGATAGATTCTTCATTTCTTAGACCACTTCACTTATTTTTATTTTTCATGTATTCTTTCCTCTTCAGTTTCTCTGTCCTTCACATGCGAAAAACAATCTCACCCAAAAAGGACATATCACTAAGCATTCCCTAACAGTCAGCCACTCACAGGTGCCAAATTGAAAGAGAAAGGACATACTGTAGATTAAAAGGGGGAAAAAAGTGTGGAGTTTGAAATAAAAGTTTTAGTCTGGAAATATGTAAAGCTTGATTAGAATTGCACAGTGAAAGTTCAATTAAAGAATAAAAGGCATTACAGCATTAAGATGTCCTCCAGGGATAAAGGGCTGTAAGAATTATTTTTCATAGGGCATAATTTCTAGTGACAGTAATTGTCACTGTTTATAATTAATAATAAATAAGTATGATTTGATCAATTACTCTATGGGCATTTGCAATTGTATTAATATTGTTTATCTAATGAGAGTTCATTTTACAAAAATTTAGACCTTTTATATGAAACTATTACCTTTTAAACATGAAAGTAAAAAAAATTCACTCACTTTTGTTTGCTTTTAGTTTTTGTTCTTTTTGTATAAAGTATTGGTTCACAGAGTAGGTATTAGCAACAGACTGCTTTTGTTCAAATCCAGACTTTGACATTCACTAGCTTTGTGAATATAAACAGGTTATTTAAACTCTCTGTGCCTCAGTTTCTGCATCTCCATATTAGAATAATAATATCTCCCTCATCTAGAACAATGCACGTTCTAAGTCCTATGTTTTATTACTATCACTTTAAAAAGTATTTTTTCTGTAACATCAAGTCTTACTAAAGAAGTAAACTGAATAATTCACATAGATCCATTTTCTAATTTTGAAATCTGGGTAACATGCATCCATTCATTTATTTATTTCATTCATTTTATTTACTTATTTATTTGTATTTTTGTTTACCTTTAAAGAGAGTTTTAATGTACTGCAGTGTGGCAAACACAATCATTAACTGAAATAATTATGTTCTTATTCACACAGAGAAGTAGCATTCTTAGAAACAACTTTTATGTATGTGTCTTACAAGTTATTCAGTGAAACAATACATTGGGAACATATGTATACAATGAAATAATAAACTCTACTTATTTATAGATACAAGTAACATTCTTAGAAGTATATTTTCTACATGTGCCTTTTTGAAGGTTTTACAGGCAATGCAATGTACTGAACCCATTTAAAAAATTTTTTTTAAATTTTTAATTGGAGTATCACTGGTGTATGATATATTAGGTTCAGGTGTACAATATAGTGATTTGAAATTACATACATTACAGTTTGCTCACCAGGATAAGTGTGGTTTCAGCAGTCACCAAAGTTATTACAATGTTATTCTCTATATTCTTTTTATCCCGGAGACATTGATTTTATAACAGAAAGATTATACCTCTTAATTCCCTTCACCCTATTTCACCCACCTCACATTCTCCTCCCTTCTGGAAACTGTTATTTTGTCCTCTCTATATCTGAATTTGTTTCTCCCTTTTGTCATTGTTGTTGATATTGTTGTTTATTTAGTTTTTTAGATTTTATCTATAAGTGAAATCATATGATATTTATCTTTCTCTGACTTATTTAATTTAGTGTGATATCCAACCATGTTGTCCCAAATGCTAAGATTTCATTATTGTTTTTATAGCTGAGTAATATTCCACTGTGTATATATACCACATCTTTTTTATCCATTCATCTATGGATCGATATTTGAGTTGCTTGTCTATTGTATCTTGGCTATTGTAAATACTGCTGCAGTAATCGTGGGTGTCCATATATCTTTTTAAATTAGTGTTTTTGTGGGTGTCTGGGTGGCTCAGTCAGTTAAGTGTCCGACTTTGGTTCAGGTCATGATATCACAGTCTGTCGGTTTGAGCCCGCGTCAGGTTCCGTGCTGACAGCTCAGAGTCGGAAGCCTGATTCAGATTCTGTCTCCCTCTCTCTCTGCCTGTCCCTTGCTCGCTGTCTCTGTCTCTCAAAATCAAATAAAGACATACATACATACATACATACATACATACATACATACATACATAAGTGGTTTTGTTTTCCCTGTGTAAATACCCAGAAGTAGAATTACGGGATTGGTAGTTCTATTTTTAGTTTTCTGAGGAACCTCTGTACTGTGTTGTATAGTGGCTTCACCAGCTTACATTCTTGTGAATAGGGCACAAAGATTCTCTTTTCTCCACATCCTTGCCAACACTTCCTATTTCTTATGTTTTGATATAGGCCATTCTTACTGGTGTGAAGTGATATCTCATCATGGTGTCTCAGATAATTAGGGATGCATCTTTTCACATGTCTTTTGGCCATCTGAGGTCTTTGGGAAGATGTCTGTTCAGTACCTCTGCCCTTTTAATTGGATTATTTGTGGCTTTGTTTTGGTATTCAGTTTTGGGAGTTCTTTATCAGGTACATCATTTGCAAATATCCTCCTCTCATTCAGTAGGTTGCCTTTTTGTTTTGTTGTTGGTTTCCTCTGCTATGCAAAATCTCTTTAGTGTCATGTAGTCCCAATAATTCATTTTTGCTTTAGTTTTTCTGGACCGGAGAATGCTGAGGTTGATGTCCAAGAAATTACCGCCTATGTTTTCTTTTAGGGGTTTTATTGTTTTAGGTCTTATATTTAGATCTTTAATCCCTTTTGAGTTTATTTTTGTGTATGCAATAAGAAAGTGACCCAATTTCATTCTTTTCTATATAACTGTCCAGTTTTTCCAAAGTCTTTTCTCCATTGTATATTTTTGCTTCCCTGGTCATAGAATAATTGACCATGTAAATGTGGGTTTCTTTCTGGACCCTCTATTCTGTTTTATTCCTCTGTGTATATTTTTGTGTTAGTACCACACTGTTTTGATTACTATCAGTTTGTAGTATAGTTTGAAATCTGGGATTTTGGTAACCCCAGTTTTGTTCTTCTCTCCTTTGCTTTGACTATTTGCAATCTTTTCTGGTTTCATACAAATTTTAGGGTTATTGTTCTTGTTCTGTGAAAAATGCTATTGACATTTGGTACAGATTGCATTGAATCTGTAGATTGCTTTGGGGAGTATGGATGTTTTAACAGTATTAATTCTTCCAGTCCATCAGCACTATATATCTTTCCGTTTGTTTGGAGTTTCTTCATCTATTTCTTTCATCAATGTCTTAACAGTCTTTAGAGTACTGGTGTTACATCTCCTTGGTTAGGTTTATTCCTAGGTATTTTATTATTTTTCATGCAATTTAAATGCATTGTTTTCTTAATTTCTCTATCTGCTCTTTTGTTAGTGTGTAGTGTATTCACTTATGAAAATACAACAGGTTTCTGTATATTAATTTTTTATTCTGCAGCTTTGTTGCATTTATTTATTACTCCTAGAGCTAACAGATAACTATAGGTAGGTAACTTTTTTAATGTTTATTTTTGAGAGAGAGAGAAAGAGAGAGAGAGTGGGGGAGGGGCAGAGAGAGGGAGACAGGATCTAAAGCAGGCTCTGCACAGACCCTGATTCATGGCTCGAACTCATGAACCCTGAGATTATGACTTGAGCCAAAGTGGGATGCTTAACTGACTGAGTTACCCAGTCACCTCTATTAGGTAACTTTTAATTGATTTTCATCACCACACAGGTATTTTATTTAGTGGATAGTTAAAATTAGTTTATGTATATTCACCTATGTGAAACCATGCCAGATTCAATATACAAAGAAAATTACAACATCTTCTTACCATTTAGAAATGATAATATTTCATACATAATGAGCAAATATAAGGCAGACATTTGTGCAAAAGCAATAATGCAGACACTGGAATTTTATAAATTGCATTTTAATGTTACTGAATGGGAATTAACCTATAGACCAGATCTTGCTAAAGTTATTTTTATATTGGCAGACTTAAAGGACTTTTAGAGACATGCTGTTATCTTATTACGAGATCTTCCATAAGTGATAACAAAAAGTGAATATTTCAGTATTTTACTTTTGAATTTAGAAACTTTCTATTTTTTGAGAATTGGGAAGAGTAAAAGGGAATAATTGTTAAATGAGAACAGAAATTCTATATTTTAAATTAATAATTATGTAAATTCGAATTTAGATTAGGTTAGAAGTAAAATACTCAATATTAACACATATTTTAAAGGATTGTAATGTGTTAAATCTGGTAATGTATAAACAACAAATTATATCTTCACATATAATTTAGGCATAAATTAGGTATAGAAAATATGTGTTTATAGTGATTCAAAAATTTAATATTTTCATTTAGTTGGGTTTTAAAACATGTGAAATTCTGCTCAGGGGCCTCAGCATGATTTGGTATCATATTTTTCATTAAGCTATTTCTATTGTCATAAACTGACCTCACATGGCTTTGAATTATAAAACCTGTATAAAATAAGAGAAAGGCTGACAAGAAATTAATCTATGAAATGAAAAATAAGGTTTTAAATGCCACTGTCAACTTTGTGAAGCATGTTTATAAATTAACACAATCACTAGTATAAAAATTACTAAGATTTTATGATCAGTCATGCATTTGTTTACATCAATAGTCTGCAAATTTCCTTTAAATAAAGTAATTGACCTCCTTCCTGGTCAAGTATGCATTTTGTGCTTCCTGCTACTTTCAATAACAATCAGTGAAGTTTAAAGTGAACGGAAGCATTTCTCAAACATTCTATATTCAAAGCACAACAGAAGAGTGGGAGAACTATTGATTCATTCATCACATGTGACATAAAGTAACTCTTTCTAATCTGTGCCTCAGTGGGTGAATCATGGCCATAATAAACACTTGGTCTAAACACTCCATGATTAAAATCCATATGAGGAAGTGATAAACTTTTCTTCGTCGGGATTTCAGTGTTTGATATTCTCTATACTAACAAAAGTCCATCTTACTAACAATTTTAGCTAAAGTTAACAAAAATCAAGGATTCTGTCTACTCACTTTATTCATAAGATTTTATCACATTCAAAATTTCTATTTTTTTATCCTTGTGTAGTAGCAACTACTCTAGTAGTATGGTGCCCAAACTCTAATCCTGATGGTCCTTAGAACTTTTGAGAACTATGCATTATGAACTGTATCCCAGAAATAATGTATACACACAAATACACACAAAAGGTGGCATGAACTTCAGCTGACATTGAAAACTCTGAAGTTCTCTGACATTATATTATTATGTACTGAATTAAATTATTCACTTATTTACTGCTCTAGGGAAATGGTATGATATAGTGCAAGTTAAAGAAATTCAAGCTCTGACTTTAAGAAATTTATATTCTAGGCAGGCAATGTTTTCAAGACTTTGTAAAAATATATAAATTTAGAACATTGCAAGTATAAACCAGTAGGTTATTATTTTTAAGAAGAAAGATACCCTGATATTTACAAAGGGCTTGCTATCTGTAAGTCACAATATTAAGTGCTTTAATAAATTGATCTCATTGACTTTTCACAAAGACCCAATAAGATAGATATTAACACTCCCATTTGAATCAGGAAACAGACTCAGAGGCGTTAACTTGTGCAAGAGCACATTGTCAAGTAAATGGTAGAGGTAGGGGCCCTAGTTCTGTATTTATTGACACCAAATATGTACTTGCACCATTCACAGCACTACTTACTGATCAATGAAATCTTTATTATGGGACACAGAAATCCAATGTGTGGAGAAGATTCCTTTAAAAAATCCTTTTGCCTTTAATATTTATTTGCTTAATATCAAATATACCTACTGTCTGTAAAACATACAATGTTGTAGAATAATAAACCAAATAAATACACTTCACACTATAAACCTGATCTCTTATTTTACTTCACTTAGTTAAATATCTAGAGACTAAGGAGGGATCAATTCTTACATTATTGATTCAGAACACTTTAAAATTAGACTGCATTTTGTAAAATTATATGAAAACTATGATTTCATACAGTGAAAATACTTGTGGGTAGCTGTGACAAAGTGAATTCCCATAGAAGTAAGTTGTCACTTCTTTCTTTCCTTTTCCCTTTTGGCATGACAAATGGTTTTTACTAGGCATTGTGCACTGTTAACAGATTCTCCTAATAGAGGATGTGAACTTTATATCAGTTTTAAGTTCTCAAGTCAAGTTTCTATTGTGTTAATAACTTCGTTGTTCATGTTTTATGAAATATTGATATCAAAATAAGAAATGTATATGTTCATAATATTTATGTTAAAATGTACGGATACAAAAGTAATTATACAATATTAGCTGAACTTTTATTTTTTTTATTTTTTTTTCAATGTTAGCTGAACTTTTAAAGAAAATAAGTAGAAAACATTTTAAAACACCAAATGTTTCTACGAGTTTTATATGATGATCTTTGTTTTTATTTTGTTTTGGGACTTCATATATCACTAGCTTCTGCTTTTCAGTTATTCACAAAGCATATATTATTTTTGTAATCAGAAAAAAATTAACAAACCTCATTAGTTAAATTTTAAGCTCAATTTTAGATGTATATACAAGAATATTTTTAAGAATAAAAAAAAGATCTCTGATTAGGTTTCTCCTGTGTATGCAAAAAGGAAGCAAATGATCAGCTAATAACTTTAAAAAGCTTATTTATTATTTTGAGAGAGACAGAGAAAGTGCAAGCATGGAAGGGGCAGAGAAAAAAGGAGAAACTTTAGGAGGCTCTGTGTTCTCAGTGCAGAGCCCATATGCAGCTCAGAACTGTGAGTTCATGACCTGAGTTGAAATTCAGTCTGATGCTTCACCATCTGAGTCTCCCAGGTTCCCCAGCTGATCATTTTAAAACGAAAATAAATTGTCTCAGGGTGCCTGGGTGGCTCAGTCCTATTCAGTGTCCAACTCTTGATTTTGGTTCAAGTCATGAGCCCAGTGTCATGAGATTGAGCCCCACATCTGGCTCTGTGCTAAGCATAGAGCCTTCTTGAGATTCTCTCTTTCTTTGTCCCTCTACCACTCTCTCCCACTTGTGCTCTTTCTCTCAAATAATAAATAAATAGTCTCAAATGAAGTCTGCTTATTTTTATCATCATATGCTAGCAATTCGAAACAGTGTCATTGATAAAATATCCCTAAATCCTAAATTAGACAACTATCTGAATTTAGGGCTACCACACTTACCCCAGCTCATCCCAACTCCCTGCCTTGTTGCCGCTGATATAATTTACTGTGGTCATTTCTTTTTATTATTATTAAAAACAATGCAAAATTGGATTTATATATCAGTAATAAGAATAACAAAAACATGACAAACATAATCTTTAAGCTAGTATGAAATTTGCATTTAAACCCTTTTTAACCTTATGTTTGACAGGGACTGAAGAAGAAGATGAAGGAGATGACCTTTTGCTTAGGTCTGTAGATGAGTTCTGGTGGTTTCCTCACATGTGGAGCCATATGCAGCCTCATCTCTTCCATAATGAGTCATCTTTAGTTGAACAGATGATTCTCAACAAGGAATTTGCCCTGGTAAGCGTATTTTATTGCAATATTTTTCAAATGAGTTGTGATCTATCTGTGGATTAAAAAACCAATTTACTGGGTTAAATACAATAGAAATAGAACAGAAGATATCAAAGAATGCAATGCATGTATTAAGGGTACCAATTGATTTGTGTTATTTTGCTTCAGGCATATGTGTGTGTGTATATATATATATATATATATATATCACCATGATGTGGTATAAAATGTATTTCAAAAAGTATGTCATTGTCAGAAAGTTACCATCTTTTGTTTTATGGAAGAATTATTCTTGGATCTATGAGGAAGAAATATAGTACTGGTAGATTATATTTTACCATTGTAAAATTGTATTCCTGGTAGATTATAATTACACTCTCTAAACATTCATTATAAGGATGGGTAGGATGGATGGATGGGTGGGTGGTTGGATGGATGAAGTGAATTATTACAGGGAAGATTGAGAACCAGTAGTTCCCAAACTGCAGCATGTGCTGGGCCCAATCCTGAAATTTCTGATTCAATATATTTTCAGAGAGACCTGAGAATTTGTATCTCTAACAAATTATCTGATGGCCCATAAGCCAAACCTGGCCCACTGCTTGCTGTTTATTGTCCCTGGGCTAAGATACTTTTGTTCTTTGGGTATTTTCGTTTGTCTGTCTTTTATGTTTTTAAATAATTACCCAATGATCAATGGCACAATTCTATTTTGTGACATAGAAATTGCATAAAATTCAGATTTCGAAGCACATACAAAAGTGTTATGGGCACACTGCCATACCCCTACTTTTATATATTGTCTACGGCTGATTTTGCTCTACAGCAGCAGAGTTGTGCAGTTGCAGAAGAGGTACTATATGGCCTACAAAGCCCAAAATATTTACCTTTACTGAAAAAGTTTGCCCACCATGTTCTAAATACTAGGTAAACTACGCATTCCTTTAACAATCTAATGAAAGAAATCTTTTTCCCAGAAAAATACTCAGGTGCACATTCTCACATCTTCACACATAAGGAACAGATTGTCACAAGGGGTATGTGTGTCACCCCACGATACTGGGCCCCAGATAACATCTATCTTTAATTAAACAAATTTTATTTAAAACTTTTAATGTTTTATTTTATTTTTGAGAGAGTGAAAAAGAGAGAGAGAGAGAGCAAGGGAAGGAGAGAGAGAGAGGGAAACACAGAATCTGAAGTAGGCTCCAGTCTCCAATCTGTCAGCACAGATCCCCGCATGGGCTTGAACTCACAAACCGTGAGATCATGACCTGAGCCGAAGTCGGGCATTTAACCGATTGAGCCACTCAGATGCCCCCAAACAGTTTTCATTTAAAATAGTTTAGGGGTGCTTGGGTGGCTCAGTCAGTTAAGTGTCCAACTCTTGACTTCAGTTCAGGACATGATCTCATGGTTCCTGAGTTCAAGCCCTGCATCAGACTCTGCGCTGACAGCGTGGAGCGTGCTTCTGATCATGTTTCTCTCCCTCTCTGACTCTCCCCTTCTTGCTCTCTATCTCTCTCTCAAAATAAATAAAAATAAACTTTAAAAAATAAATAAAATAGAGGGTTTATATGTACTATGTGATTGTTGATGTTTCATTTTTAAAAAGCCATATTAAGAGGCATAGACCTACGGCCAAATGACTACTATGATATTTTATGCAGTTATGCCTAGTTATTATGTTAACAGCTCACTGTTCTTTCCAGTGCAAAATCCCCAGACCTATGTCAGATCTGTGCATAATATCCTTACAAGTAAGAGTTACTAGTACAAAAAGCAATTAGGACCATGGACTCAGGCACCAGAATGCCTATGTTTGAATCCTGACCTTCCATGAGTGGCTTCTCTTGATCTTGAACAAAAATTACTTAACCTCTCTGTGTCTCAGTCTCCCCATCTTTAAAAATAAAGATAATAGTAACAATTACCTTATAGGATTATTTTGTTACATATTTGAGAATATGTATATAAATGCATATATATAATACACAATATAACATATGACATATTATATATACATACATATATATATGTAATGCTTATAGCAGTTACTGCAACACAATACTCAATAGATATTAATTAAACACTTATGATCTTCCAAAATCCAGACGAGTATGCAGTTATGTTTTGCTTTACAAAAGCCAAATATATATTTTTAATATGGATTTACAAGATGTCTATCTTAACTTTTAAGGAATGTCTAATAAATTTTGTAGTACCTCGTAGCATTGTAAAATTAAGTAAACACTCCCTTTTCAAAAAATAAACTTAGCTTGAGTAAGCATGCTGAATTCTCTCTGTGCAGTTACCTTGACATTAAGCTGTTTACCATTTGACTTAAACCTCCCCTACCTCACTGTCACTGTGAAGGCTTGTTTTTTAGGCATGTGGGTTATATTTCATAGTGGTTGATTTCACCTGTTTGTGTACTTACTTTTTTTAAAAAAGCCATGCCAGAAGCACTGGGAAAGAATCAGATGTAATTGCTTTGTAATGAAATGTTGAAAGCTATTTAGAGTTCATTCAGAGCAATTACATTTGTTTAGTCAGTGTGGCTCGATGCTAGACTGAAGCCTATAAACACATTTTGTAAAAAATAATCTTATTATATGTTGCATAGGCAAAATATTACAACTAAAATGAAGTCTGTTAAACACACATCCTGAAATGACATTATTCTTTTCCTTCTGGAGTTCACCTCAATAAAACTTCTCAGTACTCTTCAAGCAGTGACATTCAAAATCCACCTTTAGCTGTAAACATAGGATGACAATATGTTTGTTTTCCAGAGAGCCAGGGAATGTATTTCTTTCCTGTTATAAATTATTACTATTTCACATCTAGATAACACTTTAGAACCATCAATGGTATTAAGATGGGACAGGATAGTGGAAAGCTCTACATGAGACGCTGGCAGCTATATTTTAGTCCTGACTGCAAGTAACAAGTTCTAGTACAGTTGGCATCTCATTTAATGTCTTCATGCCTTGGTTTCCTCCCCTGGAATAATAATGATTCTCTTTGTCATTCTCTAAACCACAAAGTTTTTAGATAATTAATTTATATCAGCTATTCTGCCAGCCAAAAGCACTGAACCAGATAATCCACTGATCAATTCCATTTCTAAAATTCTGTGATCATTGACAACATCGGTCCACAAATTTGGAATGAACATCTTGAAATACTCATCTAAGCTGCAATTGAAGCAATTATGGAAAGATTTTCAAACTGAATGACCAATTTAAACAGGAAAAAAAAACCAGAAGTGTGTAAATCTCTCTTTTTTTTCCCAACCTGACATTCCTTGGCATGACCTTGGATGACAGAGGGGTTATCAGTCAAAAGCACAGTTGTTCTCACATTTACAAAAATGATTCAAATGACATATTAGTAGTTTTATGTTGACATTTCAAAAGTAGTTACAATCTGAATGGCTTTATTTCTAGTGTTTGCTCAAATTCTCTGTGGATAAAATTCATCTTCTGATGTAATATATCTAAAAATCAAGAGAGAAATACATTGCCAATGCTGTTTCTTTACTGTTTCATCATTTTAAAAGAGGTTTTTATTACTGTAAAACATTGTCATTTCTTTTTTGGTCAATAACATTTTTTAATTGAAGTATAACTAACATATAGTGTTATGTTAGTCTTGGGTGCACAATACAATGATTCAACAATTCTGTACATTATTCGGTGCTCATCACAGTAAGTGTACTCTTAATTCCCTCTATCTATTTCATCCATTTCATTGCTCACCTATCCTCTGGCAACCACCAGTTTGTTCTCTGTATTTGAGAGTCTGATTTTTTTGTTTGTCTTTTTGTTTTTTAGTTTGTTCATTTGTTTTGTTTCTTAAATTCTACATATGAGTGAAATAATATATTTGTCTTCTCTGTGTAACTTATTTCACTTAGCATTTTACCCTCTAGTCTATCCCTGTGGTTGCAAATGGCAAGATCTCATTCTTTTTTATGGCTGAGTAATATTCTAATGTGTATATACCACCTCTTCTTTATCCATTAATCTATGATGGACACTTGGATTGCTTCCATATCTTGGCTATTGAAAATAATGCTGCAATAAACATAGGGGTAAACACACACATAAATATATATTTTAAATCAGTGTCTTTATTTTCCTTGGGTAAATATTCAGTAGTGGAATTGTTGAATCATTTGATAGTTCTATTTTTATTTTTATTTTTTGAGAAACCTCCATTCATACTGTTTTCCACAGTGGCTGCACTAATTTATATTCCCACTAATGGTGCACAAAGTTGTTGTTTTTTTCTCCACTTCCTCAACAATACTTGTTACTACTTGTCTTTCTGATTCTAGTCATTCCTACAGTTGTGAAATGATACCTTGTCATGGTTTTGATTTATACTTCTCTGATGATTAGTGATGTTGAACATACTTTCATGTTCTGTTGGCCATTTACATATCCTTTGGAAAACTGTCTATGCTGGTACTCTGCCCATTGTTTAATCAGATTGTGTTTTTGGTGCTGAGTTCTATCAATTCTTTATATATTTTGGATATTAACCCCTTATTGGATATGTCATTTGCAAAATCTTCTCCCATTCAGTAGGTTACCTTGTCGTTTTGTTGATGATCTCCCTTGCTGTGCAGAAGGATTTTGTTTGTTTGTTTGTTTGTTGTTTTTTGTTTTAGTGTGGTCCCAAAGGTTTACTTTTGCTTTTGTTTCCCTTGCCTAGGAGATATATCTAGAGAAATGTTTCCATGAATAATGGCAAAGAAATTACTTCCTATGTTTTCTTCTAGGAGTCTTATGGTCTCAGGTCTTACGTTGAAGTCCTTAATCCATTTTAAATTTATTTTTGTGTATAGTATAAGAAAATAGTCCAGTTTCTCTCTCTCTCTCTCTCTCTGCATGTAGCTTTCCAGTTTTCCCAACACCATTTGTTGAAGAGACTGTCTTTTTTCCCATTGCATATTCTTGCCTCCTTTTCTATAGATTAATTGACCATATGTATAACTGTGGGTTTATTTCTGGACTCTTTAGTCTCTCCTGTTGGTCTATGTGTCTATTTTTGTGCCAACTTCATAGTGTTTGGATTGCCATAGCTTTGTAGTATATCTTATATCTGTAGGATTGTGATAACTAGACCTTTGTTCTTTTTTCTCAGGATCGCTTTGACTAGTGGTGATCTTTCATGGTTCCATATAAATTTAGGATTATTTGTTCTAGTTCTATGAAAAACGTTGTTGGTATTTTGATAAGGATTTGATTAAATCTATAGATTGCTTTGGGTACTGTGGACATGCTAATAATATTGGTTTTTCCAATCCATGAGCATAGATTATCTTGCCATTTGTATGTGTCATCTTCAATATTTTTTATCAGTGTTTTATAGTTTCTGTAGCACAAGTGTTATATTACACTTCCTTGGGTAGGTTTATTACTAGGTATTTTATGATTTTTAGTGCAATTATAAATGGAATTGTTTTCTTAATTTCTCTTTCTGCTACTTCTTTATTACTGTAAAGAAACTCAACATTTTCTGCATATTAATTTTGTGATTTTAATTCATAATCTGTGACTACTAAATTCATTTATCAGTTTTGATAGTTTTCAAACATTATTGTTTCTAAATCCATTCAGTTATGTATGTGATGTGAATGTACATATACATATATATATATATGGGGGCCTATGATTATGTATATGCTTAATCCATGAGCACTTGTATATGCATTGTATGAGTGTGTTTGTGTGTGTGTATATATATATGTATATATATATGCATGCTTAATACATGAACATATATACCATGGAATGTGTGTATGTGTGTACGGAGTGTTAATACAATGATAAATGTAGTAAACTAAGATATATTAATTATAGGATACTTTACTTGTATGGCATTAGATTGGGAAAAATATTTTTTGATTCTTCTAATAAACCATACATTTTTGCTTTCATTCTGTTACTTGAACATGTCACTAAATAGAAGCAACACTTCAAATATAACAACAGACAATGACAATCTCAAGAGATTTCCATCAAGAAATGGAAAACACTGGCTAACATTAAAGTGTTTGATGAAAATGTTACCAAATATCATTCCTGACTTGACACATGCCTCTTTTTTGAATCTAGAGGGAAAGAATGCCTTTAACATAAATCGGGATTATTTATTTTTATTCCTAAACAGATTTGTGGGGAAAAAGGGAAATTAAGAAATAGTGTTTTTTTGTTTTAAATTTGTGGACAACTCATTAACATTTTTAAATGAATGAAGTCTTTCAGTTCACTGATAGTTGTAGACTATAAAATATCTGAAGAGAAATAAAACGTCTTCAGTGATAACTTTTCAATAATTATGTGTTTTTCTTGTCATTTTTTTAATAGTCATGTGTCATATTTATGAGTAAATAAGTTAAGAATTCCTGAAATAAAGGCCTATGATTTTAAATCCCACTTTAAAAATGCTACACACAGGGGCGCCTGGGTGGCTTAGTCGGTTAAGCGTCCGACTTTCGCTTAGGTCATGATCTCTCGGTTTGTGGGTTCGAGCCCCTCGTCCGGCTCTGTGCTGACTGCCAGCTCAGAGCCTGGAGCCTATTTCAGAGTCTGTATCTCCCTCTCTCTCTGACCCTCCCCTGCTCACGCTGTCTCTCTCTC
This sequence comes from Hyaena hyaena, assembly GCF_003009895.1. Taxonomy (NCBI): domain Eukaryota; kingdom Metazoa; phylum Chordata; class Mammalia; order Carnivora; family Hyaenidae; genus Hyaena; species Hyaena hyaena. Next base: position 67,765 of record NW_024081947.1, on the reverse strand, counting down.
CTAGAAATAAATAAAAATATTTTTTAAAAAATTAAAAAAATAAAAATGCTACACACATTTATGAACTCTGTATATCTTTTTATCATAAGAAGACACAATATTCCTGATAAGGAAAATACTTACACTTAAAATGTTCTCATAAAAACTCAAACTCATCAAAGAGTAACTATGGAAAATCTTTAAGTATCATGATGGTCTGCATACTAAATCACTTATGTAGAGGTTTTAATTAAAAAACAAAACGAGTGTAATATTGGAATTCATGGCACGATGATATAAAACTGAAAGAGAAATGCTTTTCAATAGCTGCTATGTCTGTATCTTTACTAAATTATGCAGCATACAGCCTTATGTTGTACAATAAATACAAGTTATTTTAAAAAACCTGGTAATTATAGCTAATAGGGTATTTCAGAGATTGAAAATTTAGAGCAGGTAAGACTATTGAATCAAAAAATGAATTGTGACCAAATACTGATTTAATGAAAGTTCACTAGGGAGCAAATAATGTATTTTGAAGTTTCAATAATGAATAAGCCAGTCTGTGCACTCAGCAGAATAGATACATAAGCATGAGGAATTTAAATAAAATATATAGAAGCAAAACATCCAAGCATAGACAAATTTGAAACATTTTTGGCAATTGCATGAGCTTTTGAAGAATCCTGAACTTTTATAACCTAATCTCAGAAATGAGATCACATCAGTTTAACCATATACTATTCATTAAAAGATAGTCATTAGGGCCAGGGCTTACTCAAAGGGAAGGAGATTCAACAAGGGAGGGAATACCAATAGGCAGAAATCATTGGAAGTAATTATGGAAGCTCACCCAAACATCTGATTAGAAATAGGATATATAGGGGCCCCTGGGTGGCTCAGTTGGTTAAGCATCGGACTTCTACTCAGTTCATGATCTCACGGCACATGGATTTGAGCCCCGTATCAGGCTCTCTGCTGACAGGTCAGAGCCTGGAACCTGCTTCAGATTCTGTCTTCCTCTCTCTTTGCCCCTCCCCTGCTCACACTCTGTCTTACTCTATCTCTCAAAAATAAATAAACATTAAAAATTCTAAAAAATGAAATAGGAAACATAAAGAATCCTGTATGATAGAAGTTACATGTATTTGTTCATTAACTTAAAAAGGATTTCCATATGAACTAAAACATTAAAATCAGAATCTTATTCTTCATCTTCTTTTTGATAATTTGTCAAGTGAGATCACATACAATATAGTCTTGGTTTCAGGAGTAGATTCCCATGATGTATCACTTTCATGGAACACCCAGCACTCATCCCAACAAGAGCCCTCCTCAGTTCCCATCACTCATTTTCCCCACCCCCCCCAACTCCTCACCCCCATCAACACTCTGTTCTCTGTATTTAAAAGTCATTTACGGTTTGCCTCCCTCTCTGTTTGTAAGTTATTTTTCCTTTCTTTCCCTGATGTTCTTCTGTTAAATTTCTCAAATTCCACATGAGTGAGAACATATATCTGTTTTCTCTGACTTATTTCACTTAGCATAATACCCTTCAGTTCCATCCATGTTGTTGCAAATGGCAAGATTTGCATTCTTTTTCATCGATAAGTAGTATTCCATTGTGTATATATACCACATCTTCTTTATCCATTCATCAGTTGATGGACAGCTAGGCTTTTTCCATAATTTGGCTATTGTTGATAGTGCTGCTATAAACATTAGGGTACATGGACCCCTAAAATCAGTACTCCTGTATCCTTTGGATAGATATCTAGTAGTGCTATTCTTAGGTTGTAATTCTATTTTTAATTTTTGAGGAACCTCCATACTGTCTTCCAGAGTGGCTGTACCAGTTTGCATTCCCACTAAGAGTGCAAGTGGGTTTCTCTTTCTCAACATCCCCGCCAACATCTGTTATTTCCTTAGCTGTTAATTTTAGCCACTCTGACCTATGTGAGGTGGTATCTCAGTGTGGTTTTGATTTGTATTTTCCTGATGATGAGCAATGTTGAGCGTCTTTTCATGTGTCATCAGACATCATCTGGATGTCTTCTTGGAAAAGAGTCTATTCATGTATTCTACCCATTTTCACTGTATTATTTATTTTTCAGGTGTTGACTTTTGTAAGTTCTTTCTAGATTTTGGATACTAACCTTTTATCTGATATGTCATTTGCAAATATCTTCTTATGGTTTCCTTTTAGTTTTATTGATTGTTTCCTTTGCTGTGCAGAAGCTTTTTATCTTGATGAGGTCCCAATAGTTCATTTTTGCTTTTATTTCCCTTGCCTTCAGAGACATGTCAAGTAAAAGTTGCTGCGGCCAAGGTCAAAGAGGTTGTTACCTGTTTTCTCCTCTAGGATTTTGATGGTTTCCTGTCTCACATCAGACACATAGATCAATGGAATAGAATACAGAACCCAGAAATGGACCCACAAGTGTATGACCAACTAATCTTCGACAAAGCAGGAAAGCATATCCAGTAGAAAAAAAGACAGTCTCTTTAGCAAATGGTGCTGGAAGAACTAGACAGCAACATGCAGAAGAATGGACCACTTTCTTACACCATACACATAAACTCAGAACCTTTATCCTGAAGCTTAATGCCAGTTACATCTCCCTAAGCCCAAAATATTGACACATCTAACTCTTCTCTTCTTCTCATCCAGTCCATTGCCTCTACATGAAAATATATTTAGAACTGATGAATTTCATCATCTCTACTACTACTTAGTCTGTTACAGTTGTATATTTTTTACCAGCTTTATTGATATTGACAATAACATACCATACAATTCACCCATAAAAACTTCAGTGATTTTTAGTATATTCACATATTTATGCAAACATCACCACAATGAAGTTAAAAAAATCTTTATAACTTCAAAACAGTCTGTACCCTTCAGTAGTCACTTCCTCTTTCTATCAACTCCCCCGAACCTAGGAAATTATTAATTTACTTTCCATTTCTATAGATTTGTTTATTCTGAAGATTTTATATAAATAGAATCATATAACATGAGTGTGATCTTTTATGATTAATTTTTTTATTTAGCTTAGTGTTTTGAGGCTAATATATGTTGCAGCATTTATCAGTACTTTGTTCCCTTTTATAGACAAGTAATCTTCCATTGTTATGTTAATATTTTATTTATACATTCATCAGTTGATAGACATATTTATACTTTTTGGCTATCATTTATAATTCTTCTACAAACATTCATGTACAAGTTTTTGTGTGGACATGTGTTTTCATTTATCTTTATATTTACCCAGGAGTGGAATTGTTGGGTTAACATATGGTATCTCTATGTTTAACATTTTGAGAAACTGCCAGACTGTTTTTAAATTATCTGTACCACTTAAGACACCACACCTTGGTGGCTCAGTGGGTTAAGCATCCGACTTTGACGTAGATCATGTTCTCATAGATTCATGAGCTCAGGTTCCACATCAGGCTCTGTGCTGACAGCTCTGAGCCAGGAACCTTCTTCGGATTCTATGTGTGTGAATGTCCTCTCTCTCTCTCTCTGTATCCCTACCCCATTCTCCCTTTCCCTCTCTCTCTTTCAAAAATAAATAAAACATTAAAATTTTAAAAAAATAAAATAAAATAAATTGCACCACTTTACATTCCCACCAACAACGTATGAGGATTCTAATTACTCCACATCCTTACCAACACATGTTATTATCTGTCTTTTTTATTATATATGGTATGGATATGAGGTTAATGGCTAATTATGTTGAGCATCTTTTCATATGTCTATCAGCTGTCATATATCTTCATGTCTATTCAGATCCTTTTCCATTTTTTAATTGAGTTAGTGGCCTTTTGTTATTTACTTGCAAGAAATCTTTGTATATTCTTTATACAAGTACTTTATCAGATCTGTGACATACAGATATTTTCCCCCATATGTGCATTCTCTTTAAACTTTCTGTACAGTGTCTTTTGAAACAAAGGAGTTTTTAGTTTTGATCCAATTTATCATTTTTTTTCTCTTGTGCTTTTTGTGTCAAATCTAGAAAGGCTTTGCCTAACCCAAGGTCATAAAAATATACTCCTACATTTGTTTCTATGAATTAGATGGTATGAACTTTTACATTTAGTTCCGTGGTGCATTTAGAGTTCATTCTTTTGTATCGCATGGAAGAAGTACAGATTCATTCTGTCACATGTGGGTATCTGGTTGTACCTGCATTTTTGTTGCAAAGATTATTCTTTCCCCCACCAAAATTATCTCAGTACTTCTGCCAAAAATAAATTGACTTTAAATGTAAGGAAGTATGTCTAGACTCTCAATTCTATTACATTTACATCTGTGCCTACCCTTATGCCAGATCTTACCATCTGAATTCCTATATCTTCACAATAAGTTTTGCTATTGGGAATTCTTTTTTTTTTTTAATGTTTTATTTATTTTTCAGAGAGAGATAGAGACAGCATGAGCAGGGGAGGGTCAGAGAGAGAGGGAGTCACAGAATCTGAAGACAGGCTCCAGACTTTGAGCTAGCTGTCAAACAGCTAGCTGTCAGTATAGAGCCCGACGCGGGGCTCGAACCCACGAACCACGAGAGACAATGACCTGAGCGGAAGTCGGATGCTTAACCAACTGAGCCACCCAGGTGCCCCTGCTATTAGGAATTCTGAGTCATCCAACTTTGTTTTTCGCTTTAAGAATTGTTCTGCCTATTCTGGGTCCTTTGAGTTTTCATATGAGTTTTAAAAGCAGCTTATCAATTCCTGCATGATGACTAGCTGAGATTTTGATAACATGACATTGAATACACAGATCAATTGAGGAAATACTCCTGTCTTAACCTAAGTTTTCTGGTCTATGTACAGGGGCTATTTTTTCCATTTATTTAGGTCTTCCTTAGTTCTTTTCAACAATATTTTGTAATTTTCACCATCTATGTTCCTCATTTCTTTTGCTAAATATTTTTACTAATTATTATATTCTTTTTGATGCTGTCATAAATGGAATTGTTACTTAATTTCACTTACACATTATTTTTATTTATAAAAGTATAATTGATTTTTGTATATAGAGTTTGTAACCTTCAAATTTACTGAGTTTATTAACTAGTTCTAGAATTATTTTAGTGGATTCTTCAGGATAGTTTCTACATAAGATCTTTGCATATGTAAATGGAAACAGTTTTACTTCTTCTTTTCCAATCTGGAAACATTTTCTATCATTTTCTTGTCCCATTTCCCTGGTGAGAATCTCTGTCTATTGCCGAATAGAAATGGCAAGCACAAAAATTCTTGTCTTATTCCTGATCTTAGGAGGGAAACATCCAGTCTTTCACCATTAAGCGAGATGTTAGTTACAGGCTTTTCATAGATACCTGTAATCAGTTTGAAGTTTCTGTCAATTCCTGCCCATCTGAGTATTTTGATTATGAGAGGATATTGGCATTTTCATATATATGGGGGGGAGGGTCTATTCAGCTGATTATGCTTTTTCCTTTGTTTGTTGATAAGATGTATTACACTAATTGGTTTAAGGTTAGTTTAACATCTAAAACCAAGACTTTCTAGTACCAGCAATTAAAATATCAGATGGGAAAATCCTGTGATAAATCTTATTTAGTCTTGGTATATAATGCTTTTTTATATGTTGCTGAATTTAATTGCTAGTACTTGGTTAAGAATCTGTATCTACATTCATAGAGATATTGGTTTGTAGTTTTATTATACCTTTGTCTGGTTTGGGTGGTAGGCTAATACTAGCTTCATAGAATTAGTTGGGAAATGTACTTCTCTCCTTTTCTGTGTTTTGAAAGGACACATGTCTATAGATAAGGTCTGTAGATAGGTCTATGAGACTTTCCAATCACAGGAGTGTTCTTAGCTGTCTCTTTCTTTGGTTTTCTCTAGTAAACTTCTTATTTGGTTTATTAGCTTATTGTTAATCTTAATTAAAATAAAAACAGCCTCCTTTCAATTGCTTCCCATCAAAATCTCCATTGTTTTCAAGGGTGATCTTTGACTTGAACTTTCCCATACTCTGTATCAAATAAAGTCGCTTCCCTTGGAGAGAATTTAGAGCTCTCTCTTTTTACGACCTACATCTCCCTGTGGGCAAAATCTTTGCAACCACTGTTCTAGAGCTGAGTGGGGACAATGACTTCCTTCTCTCAAAGTGACACTCAGATTTATGAGTAGGGTGCAGGGTTGGGATGGTAGCCTCTGGTCTTCCCAGTTTGGTTCTCTTAGCTTAGAACCACTGGCTTACATCTGAGTTGGAGCAAGGACAAATCACGATTTGGGTACTATTGGTCTTTGGTGTCTGAGGTATAGCTTCTACTCCAAGTGAGGCTCCTTTGAGGAAGGGATCAGATCTCTCAGCTGTTCTTGCCTAGAGTGGAGCTACTGAGCACAGAGCTGGGGACATGAGAAATTTTCATAGCTTGCTACTCTCAGGTAGATTCAGAGATTTAGACTGAAATCCAAGGAGAGAGAAACCCCTGTGTTCCTGGTTTTACCCTCCTGGAGTGAGAGTTTTGTCACTTTAAACTGAGGCAAGTGGGGAAGGGTGTGGGTCATGGATCAAATGGCACATATTTTCACTGTTCTTACCAGTCTTGGTAGATTTTTCGAGAATAATGTTTCTTCATTTCCTGTACATCCTCAGTTCATTTTCCAGAGATTTTTAATGTTTTTTTTTTAAATAATTTCTATCAGTTATAGTTGTTTTGCTGGGACAGAGTCCAAAGAGCTCCTCACAGCACCACTCCAAAAGTCTGAATCCTTACATTATATCTTGACCAATTTACAGCAATAGCCCCTCACTTCTTGGTCCTCTTGAATATTCTCATCAAAACAGCTTTGTGATCCTGTTAACTTGTAAATCAAGTCTTGTCATATTTTGTCTCAAAGTCCTCCAAACTACCTTAAAACAGCCCTCAAGGCCTTTGCATCCGACCCCTTATTTCACTATGAACATTCTTTCACATCTGATGTTTTAATGGCTGATATTAGAGAGTCTCCAGTAATATCCCCTGATGTGCTAGAATTTCTAGACTGGGTTTTCAAATTAAAACCCACTGCTGTTTTGAAATAATTTGTTTATTAAATCTGCTGTGTCTGGGTTTTGTTTTTTGTTTGTTATTTTGTTTTTTGGTAATTGTACTTTAAATCCTAAAGTAGGATAGGCAAAAAGGTATTTTTAAGTTTGAAAATGGATTAAATAATGAAATCAAATATTAACGCATTTCCTTGGAAGACAGAGCAGTAAACTTTTGCAAAATGTTTATTAAATGGAATATTCGTATGATCTTGAATATATTTAATTATACTTACTGGAAACCCATGATGAGTAAAACGGTCTTAGGAAGGAAGAAAATACTAAAACCACATTGGGAAGATTATAGAATCTCATCCAGCAATCTTGAGACTCATTTATATGAGCACTTAAATGATTTTGTTACTGAATACACAGCATTTGTTTACAGATGGCATTTTATAACAGTTTAAAAGTATTTCTCTGTGTGTGTATGTATATATATGTATGTATATATATGTATGTGTGTATATATATATGTGTATGTATGTATATATATGTATATGTATATATGTATCTATGTATATATGGTCAGTAGAGATATCTCTTCATCATGACAGCTATCAATTATCTTTCTCTTTACATTAACAATACATAAATTTTCATATATTGTTGAGAAACATTCTTTAGAGACACAACTTATTCATCTCCATGTCTCTTTACCATGACAATAGTTTGTCCATCATAACTCTTTATACCTTCCTATTAATATTTGTGTGTTTTATTCAGGATACTTAAAATTGCACACTTATAGATTCAACCTTTAATATATGCTATATCAATATGGAATATTTGTATTACAATGTATGAATTATCCATTTGTCATGGCAAAGTTTGGCATCTGAGCGACTTTTTCTTTTAACTATTTCCGTAACTTTCTAAAATACATAACTTACTGCTTTAAAATTAATAAATGCATACTAAGCATCATGTTTCATTTTTCACAAGGACCGAAGCTTTCACTGTTAATACAAATGATTTTACTGTCCCTGCTGTTGCTGTGCTCTTAGAGTCTGCTGAGAATATGTGGACTATTTGCTCCTAAACTGTTTTCTTAACAATTTTTTTTAAACATTTACACCTACTATTTCAAGTTTTCTAATTTGTGGTTTGTAAGATTGATAGCTTTCTCTTCTAGCCATTGTCATGTTATCTGGGTATAGGATTCAGATTCCCATTTCAGTAAAATGAAGTGGACAAACAAGATGACCCATTGAGGCCCCTGATATCTCTAAAAATCTATAAATCTGAGTCGCTTTGAGTGTGGAAATCAGATACAGCAAGCTTCTTAAGCTTGTTTCTAAAATGACAATGAAGCTCTGAATTTTGCAAATGTGGAAACTGAGCTCATGTGTAAATGGTAACACTGAGAACCCATACTCTGCCTTTTGGTTCCTAAACTAGTGCTCTGTCAGTTGCACCATATCCTACACCATGCAAGAGCAGATGATTTCTGGAAGAACCAGATAGTATTGCCCAAGGTTAAATGAACCAACTTGTGTGCCCTGTTTTTCTAGTGGCTTTTTTAAAACCGTAGTCCCGGTAAGTAAGGGGATATGTAAGTGACTTCTGCAAAGCTGAAAACTTGTTGAAGAACACAGACCTTTCTTTCTGTACTGAGAGTAGATGTTATTGTATAAAAACTTAAAGGACTAATTTGGAAAATTGAAGTGTGTATATAGGATATTGATCACCATATTGCATAATAAGTGAAAATATTTTTATTTTTCTCCTACCTACCCATTGCCAGAAGATAAGATTTTTACCTTTTTTCCAAATAGAATGATATTGTTTAATAATTTTCTTAACTAGTTTATTCAAGCCATTTCTAAGGTTTTCATCAATTCTTTTTTTCATGAAATCTACAACATAAAGAATAGCATGAACTTTTTGCCTGAAAATTAGAATTGGTATTTCATTAGCTATTCATATTCATACTGCTTAGCAATGGATTTAGAGGGAAAAAATGGCTTTTGTTGTCATGTGTTGTATCATGGTAAGTCTTTGACTGTCTGGTCTGGTATTGGCAGGTAGATGAGAGAATTTCCCTTAGAAAATCTCTACAATAACGTATTTATCTGTTTGATTGTCCTAGCGGAGGGCAACATCAGACCTACTCATCGCTCAAATTCCTATTTTAGTTGCAGCATCCTTTTCTGTCAAGTAGCTATTTTATTTCTGAACATGTTTAACCTCAAAGGAATAAATGCCACCTACAAAATTAACTTTAACATTGGGCAGCAATATGAAGGAAAGGAACTATTTATATCATTCAGAATACTTTAAATGTAAATCTATCAAGGCTTCCATCTATCTGTTCTGTATACCTTTTATCATTATTTTTGGTAAATATAAAGCACTGAAAGTCATTCCTTCTGCTTTATAGTTTTTATGCATCTAAATAATCTTTGAAGTTTAACTAGAGGAGCTCTAATTCTTTTCCAGTGCTGATACATGAAACAATTGAAACAGGATTTCCCCCTAGGAGATAAGCTGGTAACTGCTTAAAGTAGATGTTAATATTTAACTTACTTGCTTTAAGGCAAATAATATTTCTTCTAAATATTAAGTTTTGCTTATATTATACAGAACAGTAAAGTATGCACAAAATACAAAAGAAAAAGTTATGGTTCCTATGAAGAAAACAAAACTTTGCTTTTTTACACATAAAAAATTAAGTGCACCTGGGTAGCTCTGTTGTTAAATACATAAAAATCTTTTGTGATATGAGTTTACCCTGGGTGGGCTTAATTTTTCAGTGTATTAGTTAAGCCCATGCATTGGGTTTTGGATCTATCTTGATTCAAATTCCACCTTTGCCAATTACTAAAGGGATATTTTGGGAAAGGGAAACATTTTTTTTAGAATTATTGTGCTTTTATTTTCAAATGTAAAAAATGGAGATGATAGTCATTCTTACTTTGAGATTTATATGAGAATTAAATGATGTATGTACGTGTTTGTATATGTATAATGCTTAGCAAAGTGTCAGGCATATATGTATTACAAAAAATGTTTGTCATCATCATCATCATGGTTACCATCATTTTTACCAGCAAGCTGGGGACAGATAAAAGATATTCTCATTTGTCCTGCTGTTCTCCATCTATTGATAATTCAATACTGAATATGGCCACTAATTTTTAATAATTAAAAGAGGCTAGTATCTTACCAAACTTTCCAAGATAGAACATAAATGATAAAAGTTGCATTTTTAAAAGAAATAAATGAAAAAATGTAAAATGGTTGATTCATGTGCATGTGAAATGTGAACTCTTGTCTCTGAAATTATTGTTTTCCAATTATGTCCAAAAATTTTCAGATACTTCTTCCAGTATGAAAAAGTAACTCCTCCCTTTTCTTTACTCAGTCATTCCTTCCTTTCTTCCCTCTTTTTTTTTGCAAAGAATAAAAAATATTCTTTCTTCCTTCTTGTCTTCCTCTTTTCCTTCCTTCTTTCCTTTCCTCAACAGACAGTTAAGGTGTATTATCCATGAAGCACTTTAGTTGATACCAGGAATCCAAAAATGAACGAGATGCTGCTTATTCTCAGGGATTGTACTTCAGTGTCATAAAATAGAGTTTTAGGTTTCTGAAAGAAATGTACAGAGCCTGGTATAGCCACAAAGGAGATTCTGGTTAGTTATAAAGGGAAGAAAAATGTAAAATAACAGGATGGACCACTGAGATAACACTTGTGACAAATGAGTAGGTATGCTTGAGGCAGAAGGCAGGAGAGGAGCACCCAGCCAGAGGGAGCAGTGTGCAGAAGAACACAAGACAATTCCCAAAATAACTTGTTCCACTCTTTTAGTGAAATTTATATTGCTTCAGCAATAACCAATCAATGCCTCTGGTAACTACTATCTGTGGGATTTGCCCTACAGTGATCTTTGTATGGTTGTGTGCTAATGATTGGTTTTACATTTTTAAAGCATTGTAAAAATCTTAAACAAATAAACAAAGAAAAATGTCTGACAGAAGCATTATGTTGCTGGCAAGGACTAAAATATTTACTACATAGCTCTTCAGAGTAAAAGCTTATCAAACTGTGGCTCAAATATATAATGATCCAGAGAAAAGTACATAAAATTGAAAGCAGGTGGTTTTTTTTAAATTGTCAAAGTGCTTATTTATTTTTGAGTGAAAGGTAGAGCATTAGTAGGGGGGCAGAGAGAGAGGGAGGCAGAGAATCCTAAGTAGACTCTGCACTGTCAGCTCAGAGCACAACGTGGAATGCCAACCCACAAACCAAACCATAAGATCATGACCTGAGCCAAAATCAAGAGTCAGATTTTCAACCAATTGAGCCACCCAAGCACTCCTCCAATTGGAATCATAATGATGAATAGTATTCCATGAATCCGAAATTGATACATATCTATTCATCAGTGATTATTGGTAACTTCCCATGTCTTTAGAAATATGAAATTTGTAGAAGATAAATTACATTTCTGATAATTCTTACCTTTATGAATCTCCAAAAGGAGCATAAAATGTTGAAGAAAGGAAGAAGAAATTTATTTGGTATCAGAAGACGCTTTGAGTTGGGAATTAGGAGAAGATGTAACTGAGCAGCTCTTATGGGGCCAGAATTTACAAGAACTTTATACCTTAGGCCTTAGGGCTTCAGGGACCTAAATCCAACTGTACTGATTACCTTTGCATAGCAATCTATCTACCATTTGAAATACCAATTTTCCAGATTTTCCTATCATCTCTCAATGTTCATAATTAATATATTCTTATTCATTGCTCTTCTATAATTTACTAGATCATTTTTCTTGTGTGTCTTTTGTACATAAGATTAGGAAGTGAGCTAGTTAGCAATGGTGCCTGGGAATTCTCATCTCAGAGTACAGATGTCTTTAGTCCTTGGCTGTCATTTCTAAATGCACACTTAGTACACATTTTTTACATTATTCTTCACTAAATAAACCCAAAGTTTGCTTGTGAAACAAAATGTCTAGCTAAAGGACTGACTTTTCAGCTTTTATTTCAGGCAGGAGTCATTTAACACCTTTCTGGCCATTTAGATATAAGCATAAGTTGTGATATGAGGCTCCAAGAAACTAAGTTAGATCCAGATGATGTTTGCCCTTCTGCCCTTTGCCTTTGCTTCTTTATTTGCCTTGTATTTTGTCCTATTGGTGGAAATTCAGGCAGCATCATAAAACTGTGAAGGGAATCAGATATCTCACTTCTGGCATTCTTGAACCCTGCTTATCTCCAGATTTCCCATTATTCAAGAAAAATAAGCTCTTCTCTTTTTTAAGCCACTGTTTTTTGTTTTCATTTTTGTCTCTCTGGTACAAAGTTTGAACCCATTCCTTACCCAGTGCTTTATATTACATTTTGCCTTTTCAGTTGTTTTTATGTTTACTTACATTCAAGTTGTCCCATTGATTTAAAATTTGTAGACTCTCCAAAGGAATATTTATATAGAATATGCTGAACATAGTAGTCCAAACCTTTTAAAGAAGTGTTAGTAGTAGGTTTTATGCTTATTTATTAATCAATTATTAGATAGCAGTTTTGTGAGTAGATTCTTCGAATGGTCAATAAGAACATAATGAACTTTCACTGACATTTTATTTTATTTTATTTTATTTTATTTTTAATTTTTTTAATGTTTTATTTATTTCTAGGAGAGAGAGAGACAGTGTGAGCAGGGGAGGGTCAGAGAGAGAGGGAGTCACAGACTGAAACAGGCTCCAGGCTCTGAGCTGGCAGTCAGCACAGAGCCTGACGCGGGGCCCGAACCCACGAACCGCGAGATCATGACCTAAGCGAAAGTCGGACGCTTAACCGACTAAGCCACCCAGGCGCCCCATTCACTGACATTTTAATTTAATTGCTTCAATGACCAAACTTGTTTTTAATGATTAAATGAGTCTTAAATAATCAAAAGCCAAGATTTTCAAGAATTTTTTACTTAACTCCTGTTGTACTGAGTTTACCTTATTCAAATGGGATAATCCATCAACAGTGCTTGATACCAGATATTTTTCTCTTCTTTTTTCTCCTTTGCCTTTTTCAATTTGAAAAATTCTTTCAGCTTGATAGTTTCTTTCATGCTTTATCTATAGTGGCTGAACATTTTCATCATTCCATGATTACCTCTTTAGAGTTGACACCTCAGTTCCCTGCAGTCATATCTGCAGTAACTTGAGCAATATGAGAATATGAGAAATTGTTTCCAAACATGTTGACAGTGGGGAGAGTTAAAACTGATTGATAATACAGAAGAATTAGAGTGCTTGAAGTCAGATTGTTTTGAGATGAGAACTGTATCAATGCTTTGATTTCCAAATGTAATGCCATTTTTAACTTGATGATAGCAAAATAGAAATAATAATATTTTGGTAAGATTTTTATTTGAAACAGCTACATATCTACAGAAAAATATAATAGTTTAATATATTATAGGCATTTACTTAAGCAATCATAATTTAGGTGTTTTTTAATATATAGGTACCATTTATTAATATAAATTTACTTTCTGTCTGATGAAATTTATCCTATTTCACATGGTTGTAAATGTTCCCCAACATTAGAAACAAAAATATGCATATTTTAACTCTTAGAGAAGGCACTAGTTGTCACAGAAGGATTTTGAAACTGAAATAAGACCCTGTATTTGGACAGTAGGGGAATTGACAACCTGAGGGATGGCACATACCTACACAATGGGTTTAAACCATTTCTCCATAAATGCATTAAGTTGACATTAAGGGGGAAAATGACTCCAAAGAGAAATCTCAGCTTAGCTCAAAAATAATATTAGAAATGTATTCTTTTTCTCAGAGAAAGTAATAGTTTATGCAAATCTACTTCTGCAAAGTAATGTGTTTAAATTACTGATTCCAGCCCATCAACTATATAATTGTGGAAGCATCTAAAAGGTTTGGAAATGTGTTCAAAATCAGAAAATCAAGGGCATTCATTCATTCTTTGAAAGCAAGTTCTTGCTTTCATCCTTATTCGGCTTATTTCAAGAGTCAATCATCAGCAGTGTTCCCTTGAATACCCTCTGAAATCCTTTGCACTTCTGGGTTCATCATTCTCCCCCACAAAGCCTCAACCTTGTCTGGATCCAAATCTCTGCCTAGTCTATGCCTCTGCCCCTGAAACTGAATGTGGTGGGGACCAACACTTAACTGTTCTCACTTTAAAGTCATGACCACAGACCTCAAGTAAAGCCTCAATGCTGCCCAGAAGTTATACCGCAAGTCTTCAGATGACTTATCATCCTACTCTTCGAGGCTACTGTTTCACCCTCTCTTTCTGCAAACTACCCCACGTCTTCCCCATCCCCATTCTTAGCTGATAATCTTTCACTGGGAAAAAAAATCAATAAATTAGAAGTGAACTTCCACATGCTCCCTACAACTACCACTTCAACATGATGATAATGAAATGAAAACATAATAATAGGTATCATTTTAATGTGCCTACAGAAAAATATAATAATTATACTAACCTTTATAGACAGTTACTCAAGTGGCCATAATCATTTATTAAAAGCTTTTGGAATATATTGGTACCACTTATTAACATAAACTGTGTTAATAATGACATAAATATAAATTGTGGGCTGATATTCTGTGAGGGAAGCACACAATCTTGGCTTCTGTCTTGAAATGATGAAAGAAAGAACTAGAAATGGAAAGACCAAATTCTCTGTTTTGCACTCAATCTCACCCCTTTCCAATGGTTCAAGAGCACCATTCTAGAAATTCTTTCCTCTTTACTAAATCATTTCCCTTTCTGTACGAACATACTGCTCTTACTCCTATATTTAGATAATCCTGTGCTTATGTTTGCTGCATCCTTCACCTACAGTACCATTTCTAGGCTCTCCATTTTAGCTAAGCTTCTTGAAATAGTTGTAATATGCACTGTCCCCATTGAAGCTCTTCCCATTCTCTCTTAAATCCATTCGGATATTCTTTCTCTCCACCTCTCCATCAGAACTCTTGTCCAGTTCACCAACGCACAACCAATATTTAATATTTTAAACCAATGGGCAATTCTTATTTTCTCATTTAACTTCATCTATTAGAAGCTCTAGACATTTTGAATTCTGATTCTTTTATCAAACACTTTCTTCAGTTGGCTTCTATTTTGTTGTAGATTCCTGGCATTCCTCTCATCTTACTTGAAATACTTTTTCTCAGTATATTTTCTGGATTTCTTCTCTTCTCTCTGTAATGTTACCCTCCTATAAATATCTATTCTTAGACTTCTCTATTTATGCATTAATTCTGTTGATGATCTCAATGAGTCTTATGAATCTAAATAAAATTTATATATTGATAACTCTCCAAATTTAGATCTCCAGCTGAACTCTCTCCTCTGAATGCTAAACTTGTTTGTTTCACTTCCTAACTGACATATCCAATTGGATGTCTAATGTCAAATATATGTCCTCTCTTTCCCCAAAACCTGTTTAATTTTTTTAACTTCCCAATCTCATTTGATGGAAATCCTATCCTTCTAGTTGAGCATTTATCTCATGTTTTCTATTCAATCAGTCATTGAATTCTGTGGCTTCACAATATATCGACCAAAATCATTTCTCACCAAGCACATTGTCCCTATGCTGGTCCAAGTTATTAATAGGTTTTAGTAACCTATTAACAGGCAACTCATTTCTGCCTTACTTTCTTTTAGTCAGCTCTCAGCATTCAGAATAATTTTGGAAAGGTAGGCTTTATTATATCCTCTATCTATGGAAAACTTTCCAGTAGCTCCTTATCTCACTAGGGGTAATACCAACATCCTTATAGTAGTGTATAAGCACCTTAATGATCTACACTCATTCCTTCTTTTCAGCAATGCAACCTTATATAATTTCCACGAAAGCATAATTAATGTGAATAGTACCCTCCTGGGGGTTCAGTAAATAACTTGTAAGACTATTTGCAGTAACCCTGCCTCTTGATATCACATCTTATGATGGATCTCCCCCTTTGCTGATTCTGCCCCCCCCAAAAAAAAGAGAGAGAGAAGTCTTATTCTTTCTAGAATATCTGAAGTGCTTTTAACTCAGAGCAATGTATGTACTGTCAACGCCTGGAATGATCTTCCTGAAGTTATCTATATGGCTTAATCCCTCACAACAGATCTTGATTCAAAATACTACCTTCTCTAGGAAGCCCTCCTAAAAAATCTATTTAATATTGCAACCCATACTCTTCCAAACCTTCCCTTTTCTCTGCTTTATTTTTCTCCATAGTCCTTAGCATCTTCTGATACATTATACAATTTGCCTATTTATTTTATGTAATCTTGTTCTCACCTCATTAAAATATACACTTCCTGATGGCAAGGAATTCTGTCTGTTTTGCTGATGTATTTTCAGCACCTAGAATGATTTCTAATACATCATGTACATAATAAATATGTATTGAATAAAGAAAATGAATGAATCAAAATGTATTGAACTCTTTGATTATTGATAAATCAAGAAGTCTAACCACAAAAAATTAACAATACAAATGCCTAAACAACTACATTTCTTATAGTGTGAATGAAGACTTACTTAGTTTTTATGTTACTTCCCTTTAGGCAGCAAAGTAGACTTTCAGCAGGATCAAGAATATTAAAGCAATGAGTCTCAATTGCCCAAAATAGCTCCACTTAGGATCAGAAAGTTCACACTGTAGAAGCAACACCATTGCTGTGTTATTTCTTTTTCAAAAGAAAAATCCATTTGTAACACAGAGCTCTCCAGAGATTTGTCACCATTTACTAGGCTTCAGTCCAAAAATTGTCAAGACTGACCCAGCCAATTTCCAGGGTCACACAGTCATTGCTTTTATCACTTATGAAAACAGAAGACAATTTCAGTTCCCAAAACACAGTGGAAAATCAATAATCGTAGGGTCATTCTCAAAGTTGACAATATGATTCCAAGTCCTTATTAAAAGGAAAAATAGATAATGAGATCTATTTTCTTTAGCACTAGTGTCTCTCCCTAGAAATCATGTACATCCGAGTACAAATCAGTATTTTAAGTTCAACAGGATATTGTTTAATGCATTATATTGTTACTCAAGTAAGTGAAGTATATTCATTTATGCAATCATTATTTTACTTGCTTTCCTTTTAAATTCATTTATTAAATATAAAGTGATTAAATGTATTTAATAACATTTTAAATTTGCCATTTCCTTTAAAATATATTTGTTAAACACCAACAATGTACCAGGCATGCTGCTAAGCACTGGGGATATAAAACCATCCTAAAGAGGGGCACCTGGATGGCTCAGTCAGTTAAGCCTCTGATATCCATTCTGGTCATGATCTCAAGGTCTGTGAGTTTGCGCCCTGCACGTGGCACTTTGCTGACAGCTCAGAGCCTGGAGCCTGCTTCAGACTCTGTCTCTCTCTCTCTTTCTCTGCCTCTCCCCCATTTGCACTCTATCTCTGTCTCTGTCTCTGTCTCTGTCTCTGTCTCTGTCTCTCTCTCTCAAAAATAAATAAACATTTAAAAAATAACTTAAAATCATCCTAAATACATTGTAGACTGGTTTCACAATATATCCTGAAATGCAAATGTAAGGAGATAATAATGGGAAAAATATCGTTTGTCTGGCTTTTCATCATCCTTGTATCAAGACCTTCATCCATTCTTCAGGTTTCTCTCCAAGTATTTGTGAAAGATCCAGGGATCTCCTGACCTCCAGGAGCCCATTTTTCTCCTTTTTTTCCTCTGGCTCCCTATGGTATATCAGGTCTTCTAAAAAGTATCTGCATTGACTGACCTTAAAATGTAGCACCAGAGTACTGCTCATGCTTACCCATAGTCCCTTCTACCTTTGCATGCAAGACCTACAGATTTCTTTGCCCATTCATTAGTATGTAGGTATCCTATGAAGGGATGTTGTAATGCATGCTGGCACAGAGGTGCTTGTGCTGATCAAGATTAACCCATTGGAGCAATGTTCTTTCCATAGAATTTGTTCCCCTTCTTTATGTTCCCTACTTTATATGGTTTTGCCACATGTTGTCTTGTGGTAGATACTTGTGGTATTTATTATTTAAGTAAACTAGTCTCATATTTATTTTCTCTATACATTACTATTGGCTGACAAGTACATAAAACTAAGCAGTCATATGTATTTCGTGATAGTATCCTACTAGACAAATAGATATTTGCCATATATCAATTTTCTTGAAGAAATATTGGGCACTGTGTTAGCAAATTCTTCCTCTGTTTTGCTAGAATTCAAACCACTGATATCTCACCTGAACTCCTTAAACTTTTCATACTTATTATAAAGAGGCAAGAATTACCCGTATCAGTAAGGTTTCCATGCTAGAAGCAGAAGCCACTTGGAGTTATTTTAAACAAGGGGAGTTTTATTTAGCAATTTAAGTGCTTCCAAAAACTTTAGAAAGGCTGATGAAGCAGAGTCTAGGCTGTACCTCTCAGAGGACTCACAAAGCCAGACAGAACTGTTTCCCTAGGGAAATGACCACTTCCGAAGCTGCCCCTGGAGCTCTGGCAGAGGCGTCAGTTTCCACCGCTGCCCTGCAAATGGGCACCAAATACTGCCCCAGAAAAGCCTCCTATTTTCAAGACCTTAAGTGTCAACAACAGGAGTCAGGAGCTACCACGCTTCAGCATTTGCCCACCTACTGATTTCTAAAATATGTCCTGAGTACTTCTAATTGGCTGAGACATGTTCACATAACCAACAATAGCTACGGAGAAGTTTGGGAAAGGTAGAATTTTGCTTTATAAACCTCTCCAAGTGAAAACAGAGTAGATAGGAGTTACAGTTCAGAAATATGTATTAGAGTCCATTCATTCTCTGTCTATAAAGTACTTCTGATCATTAACTGGGGTTGGAGGGGGAGCTCAGAGTAGTAACAACTTAGTAGAAAAGTAACTGCAAAATCTATGAATCTAAAGGCTTGGTTATAATTTTAGCTCTGACATTTAGAAATATGAGCAAGTCGTTTGCCTTCTCTGAGCCTCAGTTTCCACATTTGATAATAACATCTGGGCCACCTCACAAGATACTTATGAGGATCTCATTAGACACAAATGTGAAAACACTTCATAAACATTATGCACTTAGCAACTGCAAGCAGATATGATCAGTAGGAACAATCAAAGAAAAATTAAATGAGATCATTTCCGCTACTATTTAAGGTTTAATGCTAAATACATTTCTATTCTAGTTTTTGAAAAATGGTGACCCCGTTTTTATATCGTCTGTAGATTACCACATTGTCTGATTTCCCAATCAACTAGGGGAAAATTTAATCAAGCTTAATGTAAATATTTGTGATATCATATTGTAATATCATAGAAAGCTTAGATCCCATAAAAGACATTGTTTTAATAAATAAAAAAATCATATTTGAATTAGTTTATTCTGTCATTTTATATATATTCTTATAGTTTCAAATGCTTCATTATTTATATTAGCAAATCTTTTAAGTTTTGTAATTTTTGTGATCTTGTATAGGTATGATGTTTAGTTCACTTTTTATTTGACCAAATCTCTGTGAAGTGGGTTTTAAGAGCTGGACAGTAAAGAATGAAGGTTTCTAGTTCAGCAAGTTTCTTGATAACAGAAAAAGAGTTTCTAGGGAGTTGCTTTTCATTTTGTGTTTCATTTAGATTGAAAAAGTATAAACTCATAATTATCTAGTGTGATTTACTATTTTGATTGAGCTCTGGTTGTCAGTGTGATAAGATGACCTTATGAGCAGTATAACATTGAGCCCTGAGAAATCAATAAATATAATAAAATCCTTTTACTGCCCCTTCCTTCCTACTCACTAAATCAATTGCTTTTTACCTTCTGGTTTTTCATGAAAGTTCTACAATTCATTTTACTACCTGTCAAAATTGAAATGTCTTTTTTTTTTTCCTGAGGAGATATAGTTGTTTGATATTTCAATTTTCTTCATGATTTCACTTTTCATCTGTTTCTAGGACATTTGCATACTTGTCTAGTGTTTTAGGCCCCAAATTTGGAATAAAATATTATACAGGGATAGTAAATGAAGACTAACACAGTGATTCGTACAGATTACAGGGATTCATAATTGTTGATTTTGTTATTTTGCAAATCATGGAATGAGACTATTACAAAACCTCCATATGAATCACGAAAGAGTTGCGAGAGTATAACAGATTGATTTTCCTTTCTTGTAAATCAGGAGTGCGTCTCTAAATACCAGTCATATGAGTTCTACTTACCAGATAGAAAGGTTTGAACACACTTGACCTTCTCCGATGAGGAAGTTCATGTGTATCTCAGACCCAATGTATCTATTATTGGCTACCTGATGATACTTGGACACTTTGCAATGATTCACTGCACAATATGGAACTAAGCCAAGAGAACTAAGGCTTTTTCCAGTACATGTCTCCCAGTGATGTGTCAAATACAGTAGCTGCCTGCCCCTATGGCAGCTTCCAAGTAGTTTTCTTATTGGATATTTCCAACTTTTCCTTGTGTTGAAAGTATAAGCTCCTGGGGAGTATTTTTCTTCTGTACACACCAAGAAATGAATTTTCCCCAGCACCTTGCAAAAGACTCTAGCTCATTTTATAGCATTGATTTCATAATTCGGTCTTTCTACAGAGTCATTTCTTGTAATAGATGTTAAAAAACACATAGTCTTGGTGATAGAAAGGTAAATTTGGCTATATAATAAGAGTCATTCCATGAAAGGGAAAATAATGGAAAATGATACTAATTATTTAGCGCCCATCCTCTGAGTTGGGAGTAACATGTAACTGACTGATATTTGATCCAGCCACAGATTGCTTATTATGCCAGGCTGAATTCCTTTCTTATGCTGCGTGCCATATAATGGAAAATCTAAATGGCAATTGTCAACACTTTTGTGTTCTGTTTATTGATTCAATCAACTTTCTTATAATGCTATACAGTAATTTATAACCTCATTGATGAGATTCAATCCTATAAGGAGTCTTATAGAGCAGATAAACATTTAAAGGGAGAGATATAAAGAAGAAGAAATTAGAAAACTGCACATCTATATCATGTACCTTGCAATGAAATATCATTCTTCAACAATTTTTTCATTTTGTTGTTTTAAATTTATACTTGTTTTACTTTAGACTCAATTGTTTACCCAAGGCAAGCATTTCATAGTAAAGTGTATATTTCATCATAAGTGAATTGAGCTGCTGTGAACTAAAACCAAAGACAGAACCTTAATTTGACTTTTCCTTTACCCCTCAAATCATCACTGTGTTTTATATGACATTTGTCTCCTGGCTTTTAATTGGACCACCAAAAACCAATCTAGTTTGGGAACCCATGTTCCTTTTAAAGTGCACCATCGCAATTCATTTCCTCCCCAATTTTACTTCATCTTAACGTGTTGTCACTAGATCCTTCTACTAGAAACATAGAGCAGAGCATGCCCTTCCATGCTCAAAGAGCTTCATTATCTACACTATTTAAATAGAATTTATTCCAAATCCCTCAGTTAATAGTAAAAGCTCATTACTTTATAGTTCACACTTACCTTTCTGGTTGTCTTCAACATTACACCACACACACACACACACACACACACACACACACACACAGTGCTCTTTCATCTCCATATTTGAGCACTTGCTCAAGTGACACTGTTTTTCTATAGCTATTTAAGGAAAGACCATGTTCTCGTCCTATCTTCCCTCCAAACTTACTGTATTCAAAATTCAGAATGAATCTCACCCACACACCACATGCCAAAGTATTTACTATGTCTATGATAGCATCAGAGTTCTATAAGATTGTGAGTTGCTGGAAGGCAACAGCTCTATGTTAGTTTTTGTATTTCTTGTATTTAGCATAGAATTCAATGTATGCTAAATAATGTTTATGGAAACAATTTTAATGGAATTCAATTGACCACATTCCATGTAATGTTGTTCTTGTTTTCTTTTAGGAACATGGAATCCCTATCAACATGGGCTACGCGGTGGCACCACATCACTCAGGGGTCTACCCGGTTCATATTCAGTTATATGAAGCTTGGAAGAAGGTCTGGGGTATCCAGGTCACCAGCACTGAAGAATATCCACATTTGAAACCTGCACGGTACCGAAAGGGCTTCATTCACAATAACATCATGGTGAGCATATACTGTTGTGTGTATTAAAGGCTCTTAGTATCTCTATGTTGAATAAATACAAGATATTGCTTCAGACTACTCTGACATGGTATCATAAGTTATTTTTTTTTAATGTTTTATTTATTTATAGAGGAGAGAGGAGACAGCGTGAGCAGGGGAGGGCTAGAGAGAGAGGGAGTCACAGACTGAAACAGGCTCCAGGCTCTGAGCTGGCAGTCAGCACAGAGCCCAACGCGGGGCTCGAACCCACGAACCGCGAGATCATGACCTAAACGAAAGTCGGACGCTTAACCGACTAAGCCACCCAGGCGCCCCATAGGTTCTTAACATACCATGGTGGTGACAGGTCATCTGTTAACACATTTGCACGTTATTGTTTTGCGGTGGGTGGTTTTAACAAGTCCTAGAAAAGCTCAAAATACTGAAAATGAGTTTCAAATAAATCATCCATGCAGTTTCTCAACTGAAGTTTTGTCTGGGGACCCTATACTTCTGGGAGTTTCTCCTTGTCTGGTTTTTTGGATGGTCATATTGAAAGTTTTCCAGGCAACTTTGGTTCATAAACAAGCAACAACATCTCAAATTACTACACTATCAACAGACAGAACCAAACAAATAATATCTGAAAGTTATCCACCTAGTTTGCTTTGGCTTTCTGACACTTAAGAGTGTCTTAGCATAATGTTTTATAATTCTTCTTTCTTTTCCTTGCATACTATTAAAATGGAGGTATGTATATATATTTTTTCAGATATGTTGATTCAAAAAATAATAATCTGATACAAGAATGGTGTTATCAGTTACTGTAAATGAGAATAGAATCAAATGAATTTTAGGTGGGAATTTATAAGTATTTATTGGAATGGAAAAATATGATATTCTTCACTTTGAAATAAGATAGTCCACTTAAATTGCCTATCCCCATTTCTGGGACTTCAGGTTATGTTTTCATTATCAGTTGTCTGGATCATAGCAAGGGTTTACAAACTGTTCTCCCTAGTTTAAATAATTACATTTTTCTGAATCCATTATTCAGATTGCTGTTAGAACTATCTATCTATCTATCCATCTTTCTATCCATCTATCTATCCATCTATCAATCTAATCACTATCTAAAACCAAAAAAAAAAAAAAATCAAGCACAAGAACACATGACTAACCACAACTAGTACTGGAAGACCTAGATCCTAGATTTAAAAACCATCAGATTTAAAAATGGAGATACTAATAATGCTAATATTGGTATCAGCATTCATAAAAATCCAGGAAGTATAAAAAGGATTGCTCTTATATAATTCTGAATCACAGTGCAAGTACCGTTTTCCCTTTATTGAGTTACATGTTGACATATTATAAAATAAAAGCATTCATTTTAACTGATATTACATGTATTCATTTAGTTTGAATTTAATACAAACTATTATAAGCAAAGAATAGATAAAATCCTAGTAACTCTGTTCAATTGGATGCATTTTCCATTAGATTATGAGCAATTTATTATTCAAAATAAACTTTTGTAATAAAATTAGTTTTTGCTTTCTGTGTTGAACATTCAAATTTATAACAGAATTAACCACAGAATGTGCCAGAAGTAGTCATTAAATGATTTGACTACTACTGTGATTAAAATTTAAAATCAGAGTGTAGTAAAAACAAAACATATAAAAGTGGAAGAAGTGATGAAAATGGATTGTTTTCAATCTCAGAACCTGAGTACCATGTAAGATTATATTTCAGAAGCAAGGAGAGTAATGGCCTAATACCATGAAAAATGTAACTTGGAGAATCTCTATATTTAAATTAAATTAATCCTAAAAACGCTTTTATTTTTTGTCAGTCCTTTAACATAATTCAGCTGGTGGATGAGATTTCTGGAACTTTCTGAAAATGCTTTAGCCTATCTGTCCTATAGCATTGATCAGGCAACTCCCTTAACATTTAATTACACCAACACCAGCTCTTGATTACAGTAATATTTTGGCTTTAGCAACCAAGGAACTCCAATAGAAAATGATAATTTGCAGATTCTGAAGTAATGAGACAGTGGTGGAGCTCTTAATTAAGTCATGTCAGTGTGCTTCTTCTCCTCCCCACCTTTCCTCAGGTCCTGCCTCGACAGACCTGTGGGTTGTTTACCCACACTATTTTCTACAAAGAATATCCAGGAGGACCCCAAGAATTGGATAAAAGTATCAGAGGAGGTGAACTTTTCCTTACAATCCTTCTAAACCCGGTATGTATTCTATTTATGTTTTTCATTATAACATGAGAATTTTCAAATACGTGTTTCTTTTTTTTTCTGTTGCCAACCTTTTCACAAGATTAGGTGGTAAATACTAGCCCTACTAGAAAGAAATTAGACTACATCTCCAAATTTTCAAATTTGATCTTTAATTTTTATGATCTTCAATCAAGGAAAACAAAGACTTGTTAAGAAGCATATGTTGAATTTAAGAACTCAATGTAATATAACATCTCAATGTTGACTTCTATTCTTGAATTGTAATAAGACATAATAAAATGCAGTTCTCTAGCCCAAATTTAATATTCACAGTATCATCAGTGAATATATATTTTGTCCATAAGTTGAGTTTTCTTCTTGCTCTAGATATCAATAGACACACAATTCAGTCTCTAAAAATGTACACAATGTAAAATTGCTTTGAAAATATGTAGCTAGGAGTACCTGGGTGGCTCAGTAGGTGGAGTGTCCGTCTCTTGATTTTGGCTCAGATCATGATCCCAGGGTTGTGGAATCGAGTTCCTAGTCAGGCTCTGAACTGTGCTTGGAGCCTGCTTGAGATCCTCCCTCCCCCTTGTCCCTCCCTGCTTGTGCTCTCTCTCTAAAATTAAAAAAAATAAAAATTGAAAAATAAAAAATAAAATATGTAGCTAGGTATTATCTCTGCATACCAGCATCATCTGAGGCCTATTTTAAAAATCTCCACTAAGTTTATTTGGAATCAAAGGTAGAACATTTGACCCTTTATTCTTCAATCATGTCCTTTCACCTTTCAAAGTTTTACAATTTTATTTCCTGCTATTTGTGTAAAAGTATATCAAGGTGGGAATATATTATAATTAGATAATGCTGATATAATTTCAGCTTTTTTGTTTTTCTCTCATAAATATTCCATTTCTAGAGTCTTATGAAAGCATCTCTTCTTTTACATCTCAGTACACACAAAAAATATGAAGCAGTAGGTCGTACACTATGCCCACCTTGCTTAATAGAAGACATTTTTCATACTCAAAGAAAAAGATTCATGCATTAAACAAAACTACAGGTCAGTTGTCTGTGGTGAAGGTTTGTTTAAAATGAATTATTTAAATAATCATTATATGGCATTATGAAGTCCTGAAGAAATTAAATAAAAACCTGCATTGTGTAAAAATGAAAACTTGTAAATTGAGTTGGAAGAGCAGTGACATGGGGGTTAAAATACCTTATCCAATTATGAATAACCAAAAATAACCTTTTCCCTCAAACAGCATAGTTATTGAAAACAAAACAAAAATTTAAAACAATCTGTTGTGTTGGGGTGGCACTAAACGAGTGAACAGCTTGGATGTCCTATGATCTTTCACAAGAAATGATTTCTCAGAACTTGCTTGCTCTTCTGTAAAACAACTTAGTTGAACTAGACAATCTTCAATGTGCCTCAGAGGTATTCCTAATGGACATAAGTCTGAGATATCCCAATGCTTGTGTGTAATTCAAACTCATTGACACTTAAAAGCTATCAGGGTATTTTATAAGTATTGTTTTGGAAATTGAGGTATGCACATGGATGTTAATGAAAACAACTATGGGAAATCCTTCTGTTTACCCTTTTCCACACTAATTGAAAATTTGATCTCCACAAAGGTAAGGGTTACTTCTTCATACCTTTTTCATATCAGGGCTATACTCTTGACCTGTTCTAATCATTTGCTAAGGGAAGCGGATACGTATCAGAGCACTGATAATTGCCTCCCCTAAAATTCTTGCTCCTAGGTCTGATCACTGCTACTGTAAATTACCTGAATGCCTGTCTACTTGTCATTAAAGAGATGGATTTAAACTTTTTTTTTTGTTTTGAATTCAGTACTGAACCCCTCATAAAACATCATCCAGAGACTTATAGTTGGTCTTTTAAATGAAATGGAGGACTATTTGGCATCCAGTATTTCTACCTTTAGCACTTGTGAACTCACCAAACAACACTAACTACTGTAAACCTTGCTTAAAAAGATTGTCATCACCACACAGATGGATTTTAATTGCAGTTGGAATGGAAGAGTAGAAGAGGGATGTTTCAGGACCCTTACTGCATCCATTCACAACTGTGCTTAGTTTATTGTGAATTCATGGTGACCTCAAAAGAGGATACATGAGTATAGGAGAGAGATCTGTATGCACATAGCAGAAAGCAATGCTAGAGATGGTCAAAATGTGAATAATATAGGACATCATAAGGTATGATAATATGAAGCTTGTATCTCGCAAATAGCAGCTGACGAAGATGTGGGATTAAATAACAATGTTGTTCACAACATGAATAGTGTACACCTATAAGCAATCTAACTTGATGCTACTCAGCTCTTTAGGGAGCCAGGTGGTAGCAGCATCTCGTGGAACCCATCAAAATGGTGAAGGTCCAGACCTGTGTAGGCAGAAGCTACAAGATATATTAGTCAGTGTTCTCCAGAGATACAGAACCAGTATGGTGAGTGATGGTAGGGTGATAGAGAGATTTATTATAAAGAATTTGCTCATGTGATTATGTAGGTTGATAAGTCTCAAGATCTGCAGTTGGCAAACTGGAGACCTAAAAGAACCAATGATGCAGTTCCAGTACAAGTCATAAGGACTTACCTTGGGCCTGAGAATCAGGAGAACTGATGGTGTAGTTCCAGTCCAAAGGTTGACAACATCGAGACCCAGGAAGAGCCCGTGTTTCAATCCAAGTCTATAGGCAAGAACACAAACAAACAAACAAACAAACAATGTTCTAGCTCAAAGACCATCAGTCAGGAGCTCCCTTTTACTCACAGGATGATGAGCCTTTTTGTTCTATACAGGTCTTCAACTGATTGGATGAGGTCCATCCACATTAGGGAAAACCATCTGCTTTACTCAGTTGACCAATTCAGTTGTTAATCTCATTCAAAACATCTTCACAGACACACTCAAAATAATATTTGAGCAATTATCTGCATGCTCTGTGGCCCAGTCAAGCTGACACATAAATTAATCATCACACCAAGTGAAAGACTTAATGTGGGAAGCTGACTGGAAGTGAATGAAATAAAATGAGCAACACAGAAAGAGAGGAGAAAGTGATGAATAAAGAAGCTTGGAAATAAGCTTGGAATTCTTTGTGCATGTGTCCTATTACAAATAGAGAAGCATCTCAGGTGATGGGCTGTGATCAATATTCACACTTATATGGAGAAAAGAAATATTCAGGCTGCTTAATTACAATTCCAGATTAAACGGTTCCAGCAGGTCTGGCAAGGAATGGGCTTACACAAATGGAGTGAGGAAAGAAAAAACAGAGAAAATATCACAATGACACCCAGCCTTCCTCTTTGGTCTATTATTTTTCTCCAGCCAGAACTTAATTCTTTGTCAGAGTAAAATTATCTCTTTACTCTTTCACCAAAACTATGCTGAAGAAAAAAATCTATTATAAGTTCACTGATGTAAAGGTATGCCATTGATATGAACTTAATATGCTAACTTTAAGAATATTTATGTTCTAACAGAACCAGTTCCCATAAGAAAGGTCTATGACTGCATTATTTTAGGTATCAAAGTCCCTTGTGAATATATGTTTTTAGTAGGAGGCATTCAATATCCATTATCACCGAGAAACCATCATTTCCTCTACTTACTGTTCCAACTAACTCATAATATGGAAAAATGATTTTGTGAGAACTTATAAGTAGGATAAGTGATCACTAGTATTAATAAACTCTGGAGATTAAGAGTCAATCTAGCTTTAATTTGTTGTTCCATTGATGATCTATACTTTCACATAATATAAATGCTATACTTATATACTATGACATCTCTCTTGCATGGTAATTTTCTCTATGGATTAGTAAATTATCTATAGATTTCTGTTTGTCCAATTAGGTTTTTTGTATGTTGACAAATGGATGAATAAGGATATAGACAGCATGACACAAAGCTAGGAGTGAGAGTAAATACTCCAGACAATAAAACCAACATCCAGTTTTTCTTAACATATTGGAATGTTAGACCAAATCTAGCAAGATAGAATTTAACAGGAAGTAATGAAAACCTCCAAAATTATTTTCAAAGAAAATAGTGGTATAATTACAGCATTATATAAGAATAAATATTATATAAGGATAGATTCAATTTGCCAGAATGTTGTATAGGCTGCATCATGACATATTAAGTTCCTTGTCATTGAAGTTATCCTAACAGAAATGTTATAAGAAATGGAATTCATTACTTTTAATATCACATTTGATGCAAAAAGTCTGTGTTTGTATTCTTACTCAGCTAGACACTGGGTATATCTCTTTCATTATAAGACATTAAAATACATAAAGTGGGTTTAATTTTAAATATTATAAACCAGCATTATAAATTTGGTTATACTCTATGATTTTAAGGCCAGAGGAAAAGAAGAAAGCGTGATTATCAACATGCATACAAATAAAAGAATGAGGTAAAATGGAAAGAAATTCAGGAGTAAATGTATTAGTGGAAATGTATTGAGAAGAAAAAAATAATTTCCATCATCATTATACTGAAAGAAATATTACTGACAGGTTTAACAGAACTATTCTGAATAGACTGGTAGTTTCTGGATTCATTTGTATGTAAACATCCTATGAGGCTAATAAAAGCTGGACAAAGTATATGAGGGAATGTCCTGGAATCTCTCTCTCTAGAGTATTTTAAAATAGAATCAACAACTATATAGGTCTTTCTTATTGCCTTGGGAGTTCATCTGCCTAAAGGAAGGGGACTGGATTAAATAACCTTGAAAAGTTCCACATACTTTTTTCTGGTTTATAACTTCTACAACTCTGCTCTGCAGTCAAAAAGGCACAAACCTTTTTGCAGAAACAGACCCATAAATACAGAGGACAAATTGGTGTTGCCAGAGGGTACAGAGGGTAGGAGATGGGCAAAGGGTTGAAGGGGAGTGGGAGGGTACAGGCTTCCAGTTATGCAATTAGTAAGTCATGGAGATGAAAGGCACAGCAAAGAGAATATATTCAATGGTATGGTAATAGCATTGTATGGTGACAGATTGTAGCTACACTTGTGGTGAGCTTAGTATAGCATATAGACTTGTTGGGGCACCTGGGTGGCTCAGTCGGTTGACAGTACGAGTCTTGATAATGACTCATGAGGTCGTGGGACGGAACCCTGTGTCAGTCTCCATGCTAAGCATGGAGCATGCTTAAGATTCTCTCTCTCTCCCTCTCTTTGCCCCTGTCCCCTGCTCATGCTTTCTCTCAAATAAAATAAAATAAAAATATTTAAAACAAAACAAAAATGTATATAGACTTATTTAATCACTATATATACACCTGGAACTAATGTAACATATTAAAAAAACTGGTATATCACAAAGGGGTGAGGGGGCACAAACTGTAAGTCAAGGGCAGTTTTGTTCTTTGTGCAACTTAGGGATTTACATTATTTTGTATTGTCCCCTCCAGAACAGATCTGTATCATTTCTGTACTCAAAAGTCTCTGATACTTTTTGTATACATTCTCAACAGTTTTTTAAATTGTGACTCTAGCTGGCATCCTGCCTCTATGCACATTTTAAAATAATGTCATTATTTTCTGGGACACCTGGCTGACTCAGCTGGAAGAAGCATGCAACTCTTGATCTTACGGTCATGAGTTTGACCCCCACGTTGTGTGCAGAGATTACTAAAGAAAAAAAAACTTAAAAAAATAAAAATAAGGGCAAATAAGTGGCTCAGTAGGTTAAGCATCTGATTCTTGATTTCGGCTCAGGTCATGATCTCACAGTTCATGAGATCGAGCCCTGCATCTGACTCCATGCTGAGCATGGAGTCTGCTTGGGATTCTCTCTCTGCCCCTCACTTGCTCCTGCTCTCTGTCTTTCTCAAAATAAGCAAATAAACATTTAAAAAATAAAAAAAAATAAAACAAAATAAAATATGTCATTATTTTCTAATCTACCATAAAACAGAAAATACAAATTGGAATCTATTTTTACATCTTGACTCACATATGAACTCCTGCTACTGCTGTATAACAGTACTGTTGTGTGAATCTTTTGATTCAGGAAACTGCAAAGAACAGGGTTTCTTCATTTCCTTGGATACCAACTTGTTTTGCCCAAATTAATCTAACAATTGAAAATTAAATGATATGAGGGCCATTTGAATGGCATTTCAAAAGAATAGCTAGACATCTTCCCACTTAACATTCAGATAACTTCCTCTTATTTTTCTTAGATTCTATCATGACCTCATCACATATTGATATTTTCCTGCACTGCTCCACACTTGTCAAATACTAACATGTATTTCCCTGGTGCCGAATCCTTCCTGTATTTTCAATATAATCTTTGTTCAGACAGGAAGAAATATAATTTAATCATGTATGAGGTGAAACAGCTTATACCAGGTAACCCACCATCATTCAAGTCAAGACACTAACCTATAAAATATGCAGCAACTGACAATAATAAAGGGAGTCTAGAGTCTTATCAGATGGTGTCACCAGTAACTATAAAAGCTTGAAATGAGTGTGTTCTACCAGATTTAATTTTTTAACTCATTTTAATTTATGTGACACAAAGAACAATATGAAAATAGAATTCTCTAAGTTTCTTAACAGATACAATTAAAGATGTTCAGATTCTAGAATGTCTTAAAATGGCAGTACTGGAGCCAGAAAATCTATGCTTTCCAAAGTCCAAAGCGGTGTCTAGACTTGCTAACCCTTGCCTGTATTTTGGCCAATTGCAGATTCAAGTGAACAAAAAATATGTGCCTGAAAGAGCGGTGTACTTGAAATTGACAGTACAGTATAATGGAACTTCAATGATATACTTCTCCATGTGCTGCCTGCTGAACTTTTATACACCTAGGCTGCTTAATGAGCTTTCCTTCTTCATGTATATCAATCTCCAAGTTCCTGGAATCTAATAGCAGGTGCAGTGCATTTTGGATTAGTGCTGGCTCTGAAGACAAAGTAGAGAAAAGACAGATGTAAGGCATAGGAAAACGTCAACATGAATAGCCTGAACCAAACTTTAAGTTCCTTAGTGCTGAAATAAAATAGAATCAGATATGTGAGATAATTCACGGAAGCATATTTTATGTGCAGCACAATATAAAATGCAAGAAACATTCCAAGTCTATTTTAGAGCCAATTATAAAGAATTACTGATTACTAATATCAAGGCATCCAAGTATTTTTATGATCTTGATTTTGATTTCCTATAAATGCCATGCTTTATAGAGAAGTGTAACAAACAGATAATATTTCCTGTAGAACAAAGCAATGACATATTCCATCAAAATATATTTCTCTACAAAATAATATGTTAATATTTCTAACTTGGGGTTGTGGGAGTTTTTTACATGTGTTCCAGCACTGTGTATTTAAAAAATAAATAAATAAATTCACTTCTAACTTCTCTGCTATAGCAAAATCTGCCACTTATCGGGGCAGGGTTTTGAAGCAATTAGTGTTACTGGGAGCTGTGGGGCATAGAGCCTGGAAGAAGAGCCACCAACTGTGAGAAGAATGGACCCCTGCAGAGTATATAGATTGCGAAAATTCTATTTCCACTCACTGAAAGATCTATGGCTACCTCCTTTTTTTTCCTTTATCTGTTTTTTTTCCCTTAAAGATTTGCAGGACTAACCTTTACAAAAGGACATAAATCAGCACTTCTGAAGTGATTCACACTCACAGCAGGGACTTTGTAAAATCTGGAGTCAGCTAAGATCTGTGGCCTCACTATGTATGATATTATTCTTTCTGTTCACACTAAAATTCAAGATCAGAATGAGTACAAGGATCTAGAGAATGTGAAGAAATTTTGCTCTTTCCTACTTTGGGGGGCAGTGCAGCTTTTGTTTAATTTTCCACAGCAGGATTTACATAGAAATTAGTAGTTGGGAATATAAAGCATGCCATCACAAAACAGAATATTTTTGTCACCTAAACCTGAACTCTCTAAGTTTCACCAAATAAGAGGAAGATTGCTATTATTGTGTAGACATGTTTCTTTCTAATGCAATGGTTGCTACAGATTGTGATGGAACATAATTTATATTCCTATATATTTCTAGACCGTGAACAAATCCATAAAATTGCATTGGTTTTTTCAATTTTGTTCCCTAGAAAAATAAATGGAAACAGCAATATTTTATCAGGGAGGTCTATTTCATCTAGTGTAACTGGATAATTTAGTTTCCCCAAAGCATGTTATGAAAGGTGATAGAATAGCTCTTTAACATAAATTTTCAACAGCAAAAAAGACAACTTCCTGTTTATGTGGATGTTAGTCAATAGATAACCTTTTTTCCCTCTATTTTGAAGCTTGTAATATATAAGTGTTAGGTGCATAATGCTCTTGACATTCAGGGATAATCTGGGAGTAAAATCAGTGAATTCATGGTAATAAGAAAAAAAGCCTCTCTGCATCCCTGTTTATATGGGTTAGTGGGTTGGTGGGATATCAGGAAGGTAAGTTGGTTTTGTGAGACTCCACAAAATTAAAATTGAAAATGTGTGCTTTTCTTGGTTTGTGAGTTTCCACTTCATTAATGATTTTATCATCTTTTCCACAAATTATGGAACACTTACATATTTCATATATCTTGTCCTTTTACTTCATATTTATTTATTGGAGTACAATGAAGTAGAAAGACCATTTGTATCACTTTATTTCTCTTTGTTTATTCCTACTTTATTCGCCTGGCTACTCTGAAGAGTCAGATATTGTGAAAATTAAAATATGAGCTCTTTTCTAAAACATGTTGATATTTTCTTTTTTTTATTTCTGGAGACCCAAATTGTTTAGTTTTAATTTTCCATTAATGGCTATATGCTGATCTAATAAGTAGTATTTAGGTAAATACTTAACTTGCTGGTATCCATTGAGGAAAGGAAAAAGTCATATTTCTTTAAAAAAAATTTAATGTTTATTTTTGAGACAGAGTAAGAGACAGAGGGTGAGCAGGGTAGGGGGCAGAGAGAGAGAGGGAGACACAGAATCCCAAGCAGGGTCCAGGCTCCAAGCTCTCACCACAGAGCCTGACATGGGGCTAAAATTCATGAACCTCGAGATCATGACCTGAGCCAAGTCAGGCACTTAACTGACTGAACCACCCAGGTGTCCCAAAAGGAAAAAGTCTTATAATTTCTATCCCTACAGTCTTATCAGCAGATAGCCAAAAATGTTCTATCACCAGAGCTAGGTTAAGTTGATATTTATTTGTTAAATTTTCATTTGAGGTTTACCTAATCTTAAACGTAAAAACTATTGTTAAAAATAATTGGAAATCTGATGATTCATTTATCATGTAACAATGAATTGTTACAATGCCATCTATTGCTGAGAGGGCAAACTGCTACTTGTATCTTAAACCCTTTATTTCTTCATTGATTCGATTTTTTAAGATCATTATGATGAGTTCAGTATAAAATAGTTCTAACGTGTGAATTTTCATGCATGTGCTTAACTCAGTCGAGGAAGGGATAGGAATGCTGTTCAGAGGAGTTGATATTTGAGTGAGCTGAGCAATAATAGGGATTCATCAGACAAATGAGGTAGCTCCGTGAGGTTGTGGAACAGGAGTTTGCAGTTGAGGTTTTCCATTCAGAGAGAAGAGATCAAGAAAGTTAGTGTAAAACCATCATTGCAAGTTTGGAGTTGCAGGAGCACAAGATGAAGGCAAAGTTGTAAGAGCAGGTAAGGGTAAGTAAGATCCTAAAAGTTTTGCATGACATGTGGACAGTTTGAATATTATTATTCTGTTGTAGGAAGGGAAGGAATTTAAGCATGGGGGGCAGCAGAATCAAATATAAATTGTTATCTATAATTCTAGCTGACATTACAGGATTTGTCCTATACAGAGGACATTAGTACGTACCTCTTCTTGTGCCTGCAGTGCTTTTCTATCGCTAGTATTCTCATTACCATATCGCTATTTATCCCTCAGATTTCACCTCTGCTTTCTCTTCCTCACCTGGGCCCCTCACAACTTTAGGACATGACACACTACTATATATTCACATGGAGCCACATGCACAATACAGCTTACAATGGTATCTTTAAGTTTAATTAGTATTATCTTCCTCCCCTATGCTATATGCACCCTGTGGCAATAAATGTTGGCTCAATAGGTATTTGTTGAATAAATGCATAAATGGAAATGATAGCATCCCAGCTGTATGTGCCTACTCGCATGCTCTTTCACACAAGTTGTTAGAGCTGTGTCAGAAGAAAACGGAAAGAAAGGGAGAATGGAGAAGTAAAGGAAGCAGAGGGAGGGGAGAAGTGAAGAGAAAAGGAGGGGAAATATGGAAAGAAGAGGAAGAAAGGGAAGAGAAGGAAAGTGAGGGAAGGAGTCAAAGGTGGAAAGAGGAAAATAATGAAAAGCCATTTCTTTCTCTTTCATCAAATAAGATGGGCTGCAGGAATGTAACATATCTAGTGACTGAAACTCAACAAATCTTGTTTTATTTTATTTAATTATTTTAAAGAAATAAGAAAGAAAGCCATATAATATTCCTATAAGAAACTCCTATAAGAAAAAAGCCATATAATATTCCTAATGTTTCAGAATTTCTCCACTTTTGAAATGGGGGAAATAATGTTAGTCTCCTTATTGCTTGTTGTACACAGATGGTATGAAATGTGGTAAAAAGTAAGTGCCTTGGTTTTTCAGAGAGAAAAGGAAATAATTTGGATAGAATTCTTATTTGAAAAAGTAGAAGTATATGTCATTTTTATTATCAAATGATACTTGAGGTGTGTTAGCAGCCCATAAACTTTGGGTTTATTTACTGTTTGAATTTTGGCTGATTGTTTCTCCCTGCTGGAACACATAAATCATGGGATAAAGACATTCTCTTTTACAAAGGCTTTTAGTTCACTATATGTTTTGCTTCTGAAAATGTTCTTGGTTGTGTTATTTTATTGCGCTTTCTGAGTTATTTTTAAATGATAAAATTTCTAACATTATTCTTTATTCCTGTGAAACAAATTGAGTCATCAAATGCAGCCAGTCAAGACCTGCTTGGCCAGTCAAGACTGCTTTGTAAATTTGGTTTTGGTGTCTACAGAAGTAGCTCAGATGTTTTTATCAAAAATTTTTGTTTTTGTGGTCAGTGTTGCTGATCTTAAGGTCTTTTATTATTATTATTAACAATAGAGAGGTTTGCTGGAAACACCAGGTCCATACTTTGTGTGGACCTGTTATAGTGAACACTAACCTTTGTGGAAGTTTTGTTCAAATGAGTAATAAATAGATTTATAGCAATCTCTGTGTTTAGCACACAAAAATTAATTGTATAAAAAATGGAAGACCTTCCCAATCTTTACATAATTGTAGGTATTTAGATGAATGTGTTGAACTCAATAGAAATAAGAAATCCCAACCCCACAAACTAAATAGAAAACTCTAGGCTGGATTTCATTACTTATCACAAAGGGAAAGGATACTCTTCCTGTCTACAATCATTGATCCTATAGATCTTTCTCCATTGAACTTCACACCTAACAGAACAGTCAGCATTCAATTACCTCTGTGAAAACATTAACTAAAACTAGAGAAGGAGCCAAGAGATTTAGAAGTAAAGGAAAGGTCGTGTTCATGTAAACGGCAAGTTCACAACTGCCAACATCCTTTAGAACTATATGAAAATTACTAGCTTAAACAATGTAAAAGATTCCAGGCGTGAAGTGTTTCCTGATTTATAATTGTCACTTTTAACACAGTTTAAGGTATCCAATAATGGCATTCAAAGTATAAAGTGTAAGTAGCAGAATTTTGCTCCTTCTTGAAGCTGTTATTAAATCCACTTAAATTCTCTTTCACACACAGGTACACATTCAAATCAAATGTGAATAAAAGATGTGACTTGAAAATTGCCATCCTCCTGAAATTTCTTTTCAGAAGTCCATTCTGTAGTTCACTTAAACAACTTGCTCAAGCAATCAAATCCATATAGGCAGAGCTTTCTACATGGGCTGAGATGTTATGCTCATAAACACAGAGTTTAGGAATTATGAGCTATTTAGAGAAATAAAAAAGAAACTTAAACATACCACATTGCCCAAACTGGAAGCAGCTTTTATCCTATTTTTTGCCAAATGCATCTTTTAAAAAGTATGTGCTATAGCATATAATGACTATTGAATCTTTAGTGATTTAGATTTTGAAAAAGCAGCCCATCTGTGAGCAAGCACAGCCATAGTGACTTACAGGGCAAGAAGTCACTGCTGAATTCTTATGGTTTGGAAATGACTTTCTAGTGAGCAAGCAAACTCCCAGTCACATCAGGACACATTCCTTTGACAAGATGTGCCCATAGTAGGTCCTATTCCTGTTGAATGAATAAATCCATTGGTAAGTACTGTCAACTCTACTTCCAAAATATATCCCAACTATCCCAACTAGTCCTCTCTTCCTTTCCATTTCCACAGTGAGCCTATAAGACATTGGCTGCATTCTCTGTCTCTGCTACCATTCTGGCCACACAGAATCCATTATTCCTAGAGCAGTTAGAATGATATTGTTAAGTGCAAAGGAAACCATGTCACAGCCATTCTTAAAGCCTTCCAATGGCATCTCATTTAATCTTAGAATAAAATTCAAACTCTTCTGGGCCATTACCTGGTCATCTCCTCTGTACTGATCACATTTCATTCTGTCCTTCACCTACTAGACTCCAAGCACACCAGCCTTATTTCTGGACAGTCTAAAAATGCCAAGACTCTCTCAGAACTTTTGTGCCTCTGGCACTTTGCTTTGAATATGCTGCTTCTACAAATTTGTAAGCCTAATTTCCCCTGCCTTTCATGTCTCACGTTAAAAGTCACTTCCTCAGAAAGTGGCTGCCTGCTTTTTACCCAGTAACTGTCAATTACTTATCTGTCTTATTTTTTCATGGCATCTAATACTCGCTGATGCCATCCTGTTGATTTATATGTTCACCATGTGTCTCCTTCCCCTGATTCCATGTCCTGTCCTTACGCCACCCAAGATCCCCTCCACATTAGCTCCATGAGTCCAGCAATATTTATGTTGGGGGAGAGGTGCAGGGAGGATAAGAGTTAAACCATTTGATTGTTAACCACTGTATATTCCAGGATAGATGGTTTTTTGAGTTTTAGAAATGACTTTAGTCAAATATTTAAAATGTTAATGTGCACCTGAGAACAATTCTGTATGTTTGATCACTGTTTGTTTCTTTAAGCACACACAGACAACTTTGTAATTTTTATGGGAAACAACATATACATGAAGTGTTTTATAATGTTTAGCAAATTTGACTTAAAGTAATATTTTATTTTATCTTACCAAACTGGTTACATTAATGTTTGCCTGAAATTAGAAAAAACATACCTAGCAATAATTTCCTAAGAAGCACAAATCTAAATCTGAGATATGAGGGTAAAATCTGTAAAATTCCTGTGATATCCAAGCCATCTTCAATACCCACTCAGGATATGACACCCGTTATTTTTAATATGAACAAGTGTTCTATTTTAATAGAACAAAGCTCTTTGTTCTATTCATAAAAAATAGCTAGTACTTTTTCACTGTTTGCTGTATTTAATATTCTAAATAATTTACATGTACTTTCTTTTAAAGTTTATTTATTTATTTTGAGAGAGAAAGAGAGAGAGAGGAGAGACAGAGGATCCCAAGCAGCCTCCATGCTGTCAGCACAGAGCCAGATGGGGGGCTGAAATTCATGAACCATAAGATCATAACCTGAGCAGAAATCAAAAGAGTTGGAAGCTTAACTGACTGAGCCATCCAGGTGCCCCTGATTTAAATGTATTAACTCATTTAATATTCCCAACAACTATATGATGTGGATGCTAATATTATCTCGATTTTCTAGGTAAGGAAACTATCTCAAAAAAGAACTAATCTAGTCTCATGCAGCTGGAGAGTTGCAGAACTGCAGGTTTAACTCAGGAAGTCAGGTTCTAAAGCCCTCACTCTTTTCACAGTACATTTTGTTGTCTCTCTTAGTCAGAGGACTGTCAAAATAGTAATATAACTTGGGAAAAATCTATTCCTTTGAGGGAAAGTGATCTTAGTAGCAATAACTGTATTCCGTTAACTTCCAGGGTTGAATACGTTTATGTAATTGCAGAGATATATGTACCTTTCAAAGTCCCATGCTCATATCAAAGCTGCAGGCTCCTTGATTCATTCAATAAGCACTTATTAGGGGCACCTGGATGGCTCAGTCGGCTGAGTGTCTGACTTTGGCTCAGCTCATGGTCTCACCGCTCATGAGTTCGAGCCCCATGTCAGGCTCTGTGCTGACAGCTCAGAGCCCAAAGCTTCCTTTGGATTCTGTGTCTCCCTCTCTCTCCACCTCTCCCCAGCTCATACTCTTATCTCTCTCTCTCTCTCTCAAAAATAAACAATATTTTTTAAGTGAGCAGAAATAAGCACCTATTAAATACTGTTAGTATGTGAGAAAAATAAGAAAACAATGGTGTAGTCTATACAGACTGGTGAAAGGAATAAACATACACAGAAAATTTGGATCAAGTTTGATGAGTGCTATTTTTTAGAAGGAATGGAAATACAAAGGGAGGCTGCCAGGATCTGAGAGAATCAGAAAAGTCCACAAGGACAATGTGACTTTCAAGCTGGACAGAGGATGTAAAATTTTGACTGTCAGTGAAGGAGGAGGTGTTCCATGTTGCCAGGAAGCTAATGAGCTAATGTGCTTAAGGCATATATGGAAAGAATAGAGACAGGGATATGAGTGGCAGAAGCAAAGGAGCTGGAAGAGGCCTTGGGGTTACACTGTGTAGATTTTTATGGATCATGTATAGGAACATTCTAGTGGGTGAGTGATGTATACTCGGGTTCATTTTTTTTCTATTATTTTTTAAGTTTATTTATTGGTGGGGGGGGCACAGAGAGAAAGGGAGAGTGAGAGAATCCCAAGCAGGTTCTGCCCTGTCAGCTCAGAGCCTGACATGAGGCTCAGTCCCATATACTGTGAGATCATGACCTGAGCCAAGATCGAGAATTGGACACTTAACTAACTGAGCCACCCAGGTGCCCATATTCAGGTTTAGAAAGAAAGTGAATATTCTTTCTTCATATTCAAGCTATTCCATCAAAATAGTGATCCCCCTTGAGAAAGGATACTTTTTCTTTCCTCATACCATGAGTGGTTCGGTTCCTTTCTAGAACCTTCAAACACTCTCCTCATCTCAATAATAAATAGATCCTGTTAGTCCATTCCTCACAAACGGGGTGCTGGTATGTGCTATGCTTTCTTCCAGGCTGTCTTTGCAATCTCAGGACTTCTGAAGATTAAACTTCTTAAAGTAATTTTAAAACCGTGTAACAGTGGAAACATTGCAACTTTGAATCCATAGTCTTTGTGGGGTTTTCCTATGTTTTCCTTTCCTTTTTCTCTGTCTTTCCTTCCCTCTTTTTCTTTCCTTCCTTCCTTTCTCCCTTCCTCCCATCCCCC
Organism: Hyaena hyaena; assembly: GCF_003009895.1. Lineage (NCBI taxonomy): Eukaryota > Metazoa > Chordata > Mammalia > Carnivora > Hyaenidae > Hyaena > Hyaena hyaena. Next base: position 27,860 of record NW_024081947.1, on the reverse strand, counting down.
CTTCTTGTCCTTCTCTTCCTCCTCCTCCTTCCTCCCACTTGCCACCTTTTCTTCTCTTTCCCCTTCCCTCCCCTCAACCCCTCCTACGCCTTCTCTTGTTCTTTTTAATGAGCAACTCATCTCATTACTTCTAGAATCATTATATTAGTAGACCACAAACGCATGTAGTAAGATTACTATCCACTGACTTTTAATGCCATCATAATGATAAAAATAATAGATTCAGTTCACAACCAATGAAGTAGATTTTATTTTTTAAAATTGTTTATTTATTTTTGAGAGAGAGAAAGAGAGTGAGTGAATGAGTGAGTGGGGGAAGGCAGAGAGGAAGGAAGACACAGAATCTAAAGACAGGCTCCTGGCTCTGAGCCTGACATGGGGCTCAAACCCATGAAAACATGAGACATCACCTGAGTGAAAGTCAGATGCTTAACCAACTGAGCCATGCAGGTGCCCCTGAAGTAGATTTTAAAACAAACTTGTATTTAGAAAAAACGCAGAGGCTTTATTTTACTCCATTTAGTGACTTTCGTGAAGCGTTTTCTCTATTTAAAAAAAAAGTCGGTTTTTAAGACTTTGTTCTTATCCAAGAAAAACAACTTTTTATCTTATAATTCAATCATGGAGGACTGTAATTCTTTGCATATTTTGACTGTTAACAAGGAGATGGTTATAAAACAAGAATGAGTTTAATATCTAGTATATTTATCTTAACTTCTATTTCACCTTATTAACCTCATTGTATCCTACCTGGTGTCAGTGGGAAGAAAATAGTGAGCCATGAAGAAATAAAATGAAATTCAAGTACAATTGGTTCACTGACTCCATTATGGCATTGGTCAGTCTTTTGAGGTTCCCTCTTGAGATCTGACAGCTTTGTGATTTTGTTTTTAGCAGGCTGGGCAGAGAGGTTACAGAGAAAAAGTCTATTTGTGATTGCTAAACAATCCCTAAGAATAGGAATAGGGTGAGGTTAGTAAGAAAATTTGCCTTTAGGGATCCTCTTACCAATTATCTGGAGGACTTTGCTTTCAGTATTCATACCTAGCACCTTTGCTAAGCAATATGTTATTCAATTTTTTTTCATTTTAAAAAATTCATTAGGGTAGTGCCAGTTTAATATTTTAAGAGAAAATAAAAATCAGATCAACATCTGTAGTAAAAGAGGAATTATAAGAGCAGACATAAAAAATGTCTCTATCTTCACCTGCCACTATCTTGTGTCCAAGTAACCTATTCTCTGTTCTATGTCTGGCAATGCCAGGAGTGAAAAAGAAGCTAATGAAACATTAAAGGGAAACAAGCAGTTGCTCTTGCTTTTCAAAAGACAGTGATTAAAAGCATGGACTGGAAATTCAAGTACTCCCAATCTCAATTTCCTGCTGCCTCAGCTTTAACATAAGCAAATTGCAAAACTTGAATTTAGATTAGTGCCATGACTGTTGAAGTTTCAAGTAAATCTAGTAAAAAAAGGTACTAATTCTGAAAGGATTATTGTTACCTTATTAAAAGTAAGTGCTCCCCATAGTTTACACACAGTCACTAACTTGTATTTAAAGTATTTAAAAACTATTAAAGTATGTTTATTATTTCTCTCCTATGGGTGGTGAAAGGAAATTCCTTCCAATGCAGTGTAATCTAACATTTTTAGACATACACCATATCAATAAAAATGATTTTGAGCAGGTATCCACAAATTATTAATATTTATGGATAAATTAAATTCATTCCTACTATGCATTGCATTACTAACCACATATATTACATTGAGGTACAAAATAAATACAAATGAAATCATAATGTTTTATATAGAGATGAATTTCTGAAACTTGCTGGGCTTCTTGCATTCTGGAAACCATTGTGGCAGTAAATTGAAAAGCTAATTAAAGACAGAAAGTATTATAAATATGACAAAGAAATTTTACATGTTATATTTTATATTTTGTATATTCTTCTTAAATCTCTTTAGTATCAGGAACAAATATTGCAATGCCTTGTAGACCATGGAAAGATATTTTACTCTTTATATTTCTATAAGTATGTTTTTATACTTTTGTAAGGACTTTATTTGTATAGGTGTAATGTAAGCCATTGGAAGGATTTGAATAGGGATCTGATATAATTAGATTATATTTTGAAAGAAATAATCTGGCTGTAGAATGGAGAAGAGTCTGAAGTCAGCCAGTGTGGAGCAAAGATACCAGTTAAGAAGACATTTTAAGGCAGAAATCAATGCTTGGACTCAGCGGTACTAGTGGAGATAGTGAGACATAGCTGACTATGAGATATATTTTAAATTGATGATTGAGGCACATGCACCCCAACTTTCATAGTAGCACTCTCAACAACAGCCAAATCATGGAAAGAGCTTAAATGTCCATCAACTGATGAATGTTATCGAGAAGATGTGGTTTATATATACAATGGAATACTACATGGCAATGGGAAAGAATGAAATCTGACCATTTTTAGCAACGTGAATGGAACTGGAGGATGTTATGCTAAATGAAATATGTCAGGCAGAGAAAGACAGATACCATATGTTTTCACTCATATGTGGAACAGGAAAAACTTAACAGAAGACCATAAGGGAGGGGAAGGGGAAAAAACATAGTTAATGAGAGGGAGGGAGACTACAAGAGATTTAAGAGACCACTCTTAAATATTGAGAACAAATTGAGGGCTGATGGGGCATGAGGGAGAGGGGAAGGGGGGTGATGGGCATGGAGGAGGGCATTTGTTGGGATGAGCACTGGGTGTTATATGGAAACCAACTTGACAATAAACTATAATTTAAAACGGATGATGGATTTGATGTGATGTGGAAGAAAGAAGAGTCAATGATGAGCCAAATGGTTTAGCTTAAAGAAGTAAATGGGTAAAAGCACATTTACTATTATGAAGAATACTGAGAAAGGAGGCAATATAAGGAAGGGGCTATGCAGAGTATATTTATTGATAAGGAGATTTTGAGATATACATTAGGCATCTATACTTTAGTCATTTGGCTACATGAGTCTGCAGTTCAGAAGATTTATAATAGTGAAGGATATTAGCATCAAGAGGTCATTTAAAGTTATGGGACTGAATGAGCAAAATAATAGATTAAACAACATGCAAAATTTCTTTCTCATATATAGAAATATTATCCTAGACACTGCTATTTTTTATTAGTAACTGCAAGGAAAATCTTCTCATTTTCTCTAGGACAAAGAACAAGCCACTACATACACGCACATGACCCCCTCCCTTGAATCAGTGTCATAAAATTGAAATATGATAATGTTTTAGGGCCTCTTTTTTCTCTAATAGAAATATTCATTTCCTGAAATGGCAATTCTGAGAAATTAAGGACATGGATGATTGAGACGAGTTTTACATTTTTGCTCACATACTACAGTTTATGCCTCATTGGATACCTTTAATTTTCCCTCTATTCCTTTACCAAGTTTTTGAGTGGGTCTGAAGAGAACATGTTTTGATATAGTTAAGGCATCCTGAGACAGAATCTTTACCAGTGATCATATCTCTTCCATGTCCACAAGGTCTCATAGTATCTTTTTCCAGCTCCTCTTTCTTGCTCCCTTGCCATTTTGGACGATAAAGAACCAGCTCATAAATGTTTAACAGACAAGATAAGCTAATAAATACAGCTCTAAATATCATCCTCTTACAATAGTCAAAGAATTATCTGTCCTAGAATAATTTCTTATGCCAACCAAGAAGAGCTCTCCATAAAACCAAACTGTTTAAGTCAAAATTAAAAATAAAATCTACATTTCAAATGAGATATTAGCAGCTCTTCTGGCATTTTAATGACACATCTTGCTACTCATCTCAATAACCTTTTAATTTCATAGTAATGCATAAAATTGTCTTTACTAATGAAGAAGGATTTGCTCAAGTAAAATGGTGGTATCTTAAATCATACATTCTTGAATGGCCATTGAAAATTTAGATTTCTTTTAAGTCTTAGTGATTGAAAAATTTTCAACCTTTAACCCTGATGCCATGTCAGCCTGATGTAATGATTTATCACAACTTTTCCATCCTTACTATACGTTTTTCATAATCATCATAATGATTCAAAGTAACATTATTTCCTATATTATTATCATTGTTGTTTTCTTTTTATTGAAGGATATCACTAAATAGGAGGGGATAATTTTCTGATTAAATGAATTTTTAAAATAATAATAAATATATAAATATTCATTAATTTTGAATCAAATCAGCATACTATTTTCATTAGGATATTGGTGAATTAAAAAAAAAGGATACTGGTGGATGGCATGATATTGAGGTGATAGAAGAATTGGTCCATTCTAAGCTCTATAGTTTGTAACATAATTTTCATAAAATTTTCCTTTATATATACATTTATACCTAATAATAACTTTTCATGTTAATTAAACAACTTTTAAAACATATTATTTAAGCCTACTTTCTCTACTATAATTGTGAAAATAGAAAATAATGTTAAATCAAAATTGCTTCAGAATAGTAAAATTGTAGACTTCAAGCATTAATTTTTTTCTAAGAAAACAAATTTGAAAGGTTACTTTGTGTGTGTGTGTGTGTGTGTGTGTGTGTGTGTGTATTAACATGTTTCTGGACTTTACTCTATTTTTCTGAGTCTAGTTATAGTAAGGAGAAAACTTTAACCTTGGATAACAAAAACTTACTTTCTAAATCCAAATTTAATTCATAATTGAAATTGTACCAGTGTCCTGCAGCTGTTATCCAGCAAAATGACTTTGTATGTCATATTGTGCAAAATGGAAGCCTCAAACATTTTATATTTAACAAAGTCTACATAATTAAAAAGTAGGTTAGCATAATTTTTTATTGCCCCAGAAAGGAGAAACGCTCGCAAGAATTTAATTGAACTGAGTTGATATAAAATGTTTTTGAAATATGGATTTTTCCTAATAACAAAGGCAATAAATGCATGCTTACTTAGGACAATGTGAAAAATAAAGAAAAATAAAACAAGACAAAACTCATCTACCTCTTTCCACAATTAACATTTTAAAGTACTGGAAAGTGACTTTTAAATATGAATAACCATAGAATATAGTTTATATCTTGTCTTTTTACCTTAGTATTATAGCATGAGGATTTTTTCCTAACATAATCATATTTAAAATTACACTATGAATGTTATACTATACACTAAACTATGACTTTGGCATTATTCACTTGATCATTCTCCTGTTTCTGTACATTTCTTACTAGTATTTCTCCTTTAATTCACCTTCTATAGATCTGCCAGAGATATATCTGATGTCAAACACAATTCTTTTCATACCATTCCTTCAATCTCTTAAATGATTCTCCTTCAAATCCAAACCTCTTAGCATAGATGCACATCTCTTCTCCATGTGAATCTAGTCAGCATTGGTCTCACACCATTGCAAGGATAACAACACCCAGCAATGTGGGTGTTAGATGCTTCGCAAGAGCCCTTTTTACTCATGTCTGTAAGAGAGGGCCTATCTTCTTCTCATTCTCTTGTTTACTTTCTTTACCTGTTTCTTTCTGTTCCTTACTTGATTTAGATACAACATCCTCTTTGAAGGCTTCCTGATGACCCCCACATCAGTTTAAGTTAGGTGCTTCTCCTCTAAGCTCCCATCCTAGCTTGTATAAACTTCTAATTTAGCACCTGTCATCACCTTTGTCTGTTTAGATGATGAGTAGCTTCTGGACTGTTTACATATGAAATCCTTTTTGCTTTACCAATGCAACTTAGTGCTCATAAATAAGCCTGTTAGCTAAAATAAATTAAAATTATTTTCTGAGAACTTTCCTATATACTAGACATTGGTAATCTGGTCCTTTGTGTGTATTAACTTCATGTCACCTTCAAAACAGCCCTTTGAGAGAAGTGCTTTTATTTACCTTTTTTTTTTTTCAAATAGATGAAGAAATTGAGACATAAGTTAAGCAAGGTTATAGTATAAGTATAGCAAGGTTAAGTAATGTGCTTAAACTTAGACATTTAGTAAATATCAGAGCCAGGTTACGAGAGCAGCCCTCATAGAAAAGACCTTATACTCTTAGTCTGAGCCAGATGTGCCTTCTAAGACTACAATGAATCGTAGGACAAGCCTACGATTTGACTCTTGAGCAAAGCAATCAATTAAAACAGAAAAGACACTGTGCAGTAGCTTTTTATCTTGAAGTCCCAATAGTTCGTTTTTGCTTTTGTTTCCCTTGCCTCTTGGAGACATGTCTAGTAAGAAGTTGCTACAGGTGATGTTAAAGAGGTTGCTGCCTGTATTCTCCTCTAGAGTTTTGATGGTTTCCTGTCTCACATTTCGGTTTTTCATCTATTTTGAATTTATTTTTGTGTATGGCATAGCAATTAACAAAACTAAAAGGTAACCTATGGAGTGAGAAAAGATATTCTCAAATTACATATCTGATAAAGGGTTAATATCCAAAATCTATAAAGCACTTATGAAACTAAACACACAAAAGACAAATAATCCAGCCAAGTGGGCAGAATATATGAATGAACATTTTTCCAAAAGAGACATCCAGGTGGCTAACAGGCACATGAAAAGATGTTCAGCATCGCTCATCATCAGCGAAATACGAATCAAAACTACAATGAGATACCACCTCACACCTGTCCAAATGACTAAAAAGCAAAACAAAACAAAACAAAAAATAAACAGGAAACAACAGATGTTGGCAAGGATGTGGAGGAAGGGGAACCCTGTTACACCGTTGGTGGAAATAGAACTACCTCACAATGCAGCAACTGGATTCTTAAGTATTTACCCAAAAGATAGAAAAATACTGATTCAAAGGGGCAAGTGCACCCCGATGTTTGTAGCAGCATTATCAGTAATAGCCAAATGATAGAAAGAGCCCAAATGTCCATCAACTGATGAATGGATAAAGATCTGCAAAATAAAAATATTTGGAATATAGTCCTATATATTATGATCACTTGATTACAACTGAGCCAATAGTTCTCTCTCTCTCTCTCTCTCTCTCTCTCTCTCTCTCTCCATCCGTCTCACTGTGGGACTGTGGGTGATCTTCTCCCATGCTCAGATGCTCAGTCTTAGACCGCAGTGTTTGGCAGAAATCAGTGATTTTTTAGAACATTGGACGGTGCCCACACCTGGCGTTAGTGTATTTTTTGTCACTTCAAAGCACCTATGGACAGTCTTTTGCTTTTCCATACAAAAGTAGGCTTAGGAATGCTTTGCTTCATTCTAGGTCAGGCTGCCTGCAGATATAGACACTTTCCTCTGCTGCCTTATTGCCAGTTACATTCAATACAGTGTATGACAAGAGTTTATTAATACCATACTGGAGGCAGCATCCATGCAAGTGCATACAATGGCCCCCCTGCAGAAAAAGATTCCATTAGCCAATAGAGAGCAGTGATTCGTAGTGATGGGAAAAGTCATCCTACAGAATAACCCCACTGTCTCCTGTCTCCCTCACACCAGCCATGAAGGTTTTCAAAGGTAAGTGCAGGTTAATTTGTTTATTTTACTTTATGTCTTGTAGTTTCTTCATTTTATATTATATTAAAATATTGTGATCATTTTTATATGAACATTTTTGGGGTCTAGAATGAATCATGAGTTTCCGTTATTTCTTATGGGGAAATTTGCTTTGATATACAGTATTTTGGATTACAAACATGTTTCTGGAACTAATTATGATTGCAAATCAAGATATGTAATGGAATATTACTCATCCATCAAAAATAATGAAATCTTGGGGTACCTGGGTGGCTTAGTTGGTTAAGCATCTGACTTCAGCTCAGGTCATGATCTTAAGGTTTGTGGGTTTGAGCCCTGCATTGGGCTCCGTGCTGACAGCTCAGAGCCCGGAGCCTGCTTCAGATTCTGTGTCTCCCTTTCTCTCTGCCTCTCCCCTGTTCGCACTTTGTCTCTGTCTCTCGACAATAAATACATGTTTAAATTCTTTTTAAAAAAATAATAATGGAATCTTGTCATCTGCAATGGCCTGGATGGAACTAGAGTGTATTATGCTAAGAAAAATAAGTCAGTCAGAGAAAGGGAAATATTATATGATTTCACTCATATGAGGAATTTAAGAAACAAAACAGGTGAACATATGGGAAAGAAGAAAAAAGAGAAAGGGAAACAAACCATAAAAAACTACAGAGAAGTATAGAGAACAAACTGAGAGTTGCTGGAGGAGAGGTGGGTGGTAGATGGGCTAAATGGGAGATGGGTGTTATGGAGGACACTTGTGATGAACACTGGGTGTTACATGTAAGTGATGAATCACTAAATTCTGTTCCTGAAACCAATATGACACTATATACTAACTAGAATTTATTTATTTCTTTATTTTTAATATTTGTGATGTTTATTTGATTATTGTGAGAGAGGGAAAGCACAAGCAGGGGAGGGGCAGAGAGAGAAGAAAGAGAATTCCAAGCAGGCTCTACACTGTCAGTGAAAAGTCTGACATGGGCCTCAATTTCACAAACCATGAGATCATGACCTGAACTGAAATCAAGAGCCAGACACTCAACCACATGAATCACTCAGGCACCTCTTAGCTAACTAGAATTTAAATTAAAACTTGAAATAAAACAAAATAAAACAGTGTGGGCACACATTCAATGCCTTCACTTTATTTCCCAGTTTCAAAAAAAAAAAAAAATACAGAGTAAGCAAGGGTAAATAAGTTCCCAATATATCTTCGTTAGGATCTTATTAGAGGAAATTAGTTCTCCTTTTCCTCATTCTAATGTGGTTTCAGATTAGATTAAGTAGACTTAGTACTTCTTTTCTATAAAATTCAGACAGAGTTGCAAAGAAAATAGAATCATGAATCCCTAAAAATCATAGTTATTACTTTTATTTATTGAAAGCCAAAATTTTATAAAATATGCAAAGACTTCAGTCTTGATAAACAGGCTTAATTGTGAAAAATAAATACACCACAGCCCCTTCAGAAGGCTAGTGTCCTAATACATTCAAATGCAAGTTGATTGGAAGTTTGCCTCTAGCCCAGACAAAATCCAGATAAATAGATTGATGGATAGATGTAGATAGATGATAGATAGATAGATAGATAGATAGATGATAGATAGGTAGGTAGATAGATAGATAGATATCTCCTCCACATTTAAGGTCAAAGTCTAAAATAAAATAAATAATTTTGTCATGCTTCAATAAAATATGTGGGGGAAATGTAACAATTAAGTATTTTACAGGGGCACCTAGGTGGTTTAGTCAGTTAAGCAACCGATTTGATTTTGTCTCACTTCATGATCTCATGTTCATGGGACTGGGCTCTGGGTTGTGCATGGAACCTGCTTGAGAGTCTCTCTCTCCTTGTCCCTCTGCCCCTCTCCTGCCTGCACGCACTCTCTCTCTCTTTCTCTAAACAAAACAAAACAAAAACAATTAGGTATTTTATATATCTGTGCCTTTATTGGTATGGGAAATTTTAACTATAGGGCAGAATGAGTTAATCACATCTATTTGTTTACAGTATGTAAGTTCAGAGATCACATTTATAGTGAAAAGTATTTTACTAAAGAATGCTTATCTGTAGAATAATCTCCCCCAAACATCTTCTTTTATAACAAGAATTGCTGCTAGAGGTGATAACATGATAGAAAAATTATAGTACAAATGTACAAGTCAAGGAGACTTATCATCCAACTCCAGATATATGATTAAATCTGCTTCTTCCTAACTAAAGCTTCTCTGCACAATTTTTCTTCCTAAATATGATTTTGTGAGTCTATCTTTCTTTTCAATCCTTCTCCTTCATTTTCCTTCTTAATATAGTTCCTAAATGAAGCCAAAATATCAGGGTCTACTGAGAATAATACTTTTCAGCTTCATATTTTATAGTTAAATATGTTATGACTCCTAAAAAAATTGATCCCAAAGTTCATAATTTTTCTTTTTCTTATTTCTTCTGTTCAAAAGCTGCCTTTTCACCATCTCCTCGTTAATGTAAACTGATAGTGGTCCTTGTTTGAAAGCACTTCATCAGAATTAGCCTCAAGTGAGTCAGCTGATGGAAGAAATAGTAATAAATGAACATGTGTCAGTGAGAGGGCTGTTGAGCAAAAAAAATCAGTTACCTTCCAGCACAGACCACAGGATAATTTATTAAAGTGTCAAAAGCAAACCTTTAAGGTAAAAAATAGTTGATACAAAATTCTCTGATTACCCAAAATGAATCTTTAATGTGAGTGAATGGAAATGAACAAAATTGCAAAGTGCTGTTCACCATTCAAAATTAATTGAAAAATGGTTGACTTGAAAATATGATAGTCTCTAATGAACTGACCAAATAGTGAATAAAATGAATTCTAAGGTTTTTTTATACACAGTAGAACTCCAAAATGAGTGTTAATTATAATTTCCAAGGATTTTGAATCATAAAAGTTGTCTTTAAAAAAATGCATGAAGTTAGCTAGCTAAAGTAAAACAAAGAGAAAATCATGGAAACCGCATCATATTATATCTCGATTTCACTAGTTCTTTGCCGTTTTTTACAATGTAAATGTTAAAAGAGCGTCCTTAATCTAGGCAAAGTCAAATAAAACATTTTATCTACACTTATAAGGACATTCTGATTAAAAAGTCAGATTAGGTTTCCTTGTGAGTAGCTGATAAATTGATAAGAAATCCCTATTAACACATTATGGGAGATTCAATTTATGTGTGCTACACAATGCCTTTTCAAAGGAGCTAAATATTATCTGTATAATTCTATTCAGGATGAATAGTCTACTTTATTAGCTTTATTATCACAAATTAACAGTGAAGTTGTCCAGGGATGCATAATGTAGGAATTTTATAGGGTAATATATTAATCAGATTGAGGCTATCCATGTACCACAGACTATTTGTAAGGGGGGGAAGGGGAAAGAAAGAAATAATATCTATCATGTAACTATATTTTGAGCAATGCAGATGAAAAAGGAAACTGACTTCAAACAAATTATTATAAACTGTTTTCATTGTTTGTTTACTTGTTTTCTATCTTAAGCTTGGTTTGGAAGTATATGTAAAGTAGCTTTAAGAGTATGTGGAAAATTTTAACTCTACAATCTATTACCAAAGAGGGAAAAACCTGTTCCAGTTCTTCATTAGCTGTTAACATATGAATGGGCAAGAATAACAAAACTTCAAAATTATTTGATTATCTGAACATTTCTATAATACCTGTGTAGCCTATAGTAATTTTTAAAGGGAATATTAGATATAATACTGTCAGTATAGTTGGAATTGTATATATTTAATATTGTTATTAAAATTTTATATATTATTTCTTACAAAAAACAATCTCTGCAAATTACCAAAATGGTATACATCTTTTTTTTTTCGTCAAATATCTTGGAATTATTGACATTGTTATTCTAGAAAAATTATTTTCATATTCAGCTGTTTCTAGAATCTATACAGTAAAACGGGTGCATAAATAGTGTCAAAAGTAAGTCTCAGATACACACACATTTGTATTTTGTTTATATTTCTATGATCTTTAAGCACACCAGTATCATATGCACACAAAGTGAATTCATATCATTGTTACTAAAATTTTCTTGCTAGACAAGTTTATTAGTGAAAGTAATAGCAATAATCATTAAAAAATAATAACATGAAATTCTAGAGCACATAAACAAGAAAGTTCTGTGGAATTTTGTTTCTATTCTTTGGTCATCATCCTCATGTTTCAGATTCCTTCATATTTAAATAATTATTAATGTATTAGCTGTGAAAGGACAGATAGATGAGAGATATGTGATGGGTATTACAGTATAAATTATCTCACTTGGGTGAGAAACAAGGATTACTTCATAGTCAAAAGTACTATTACACAGATATAATGAGTATGAAAAAATATAGCATTTGTGAATGAGAGGATTTCTCTCACACTTCCTTCTCTTTTTTAAAAGATCTCAATAATCTAGAGATTTCCAAATACTGGAGAGTAAGATGGGAAACCAATGTCCACATCAGATGTGCTTCAAGTTTAAAGAATTCCATGTGTCATTTTTTAAATTTCTCCTTTGTTTATGTATTATAAATCAATCCAGCTACAGTTTTCTGGTCTAGCATGTAGAGAGCTTGGAAGTCATCGCTCCATCCCAATAACAAATAAAAAGCTAAATAAACTAAAAATTAACAACTTTTCTTAGATGGAGGAGAAACATAAGGTCACAGGGCAAACCACAACCCTTAGACTGGAGACACAGACAAGTCAGTAGAATCACAACTTCCCAGAGCAGAAACCTCCATGAGAACCAGTGTCCAGATACGAAAACCTGAACTGTAATTAATAAGTTGCTGGAGTGTCAGTGAGGACTAGTCTGGGAGTCAAATACAATAGGGGGACCCAAATATAAGGGAGCCCCTACACTTTTGTGAGTTCTGTATCCAGATGCCTATCTACATTCTAAGAGTGAATATCTGAGGGAAAAAAATCTTTTTTTGCCTTCAGCGAAGGGGAAAAGGAACCATTTGGAAATACCCCAGAGCATTCTGTTCTCCTTAACAAGGTCTTCCCTAAGGAGAAATATCTAACCAGAGCTTAACCTAGGGGAAAACCTAGGGTTTTATAAGAGCCTAATTAACCTGGAGAAGAAAAATACATAACTCCAGTCCAATCTATTCATCCTGTCCTAAGAATGGAGAAGATGGATGAGAGGCACTTGAGAAATTCAGTCCTACATACAGACTCACTACAAGACTGAAATCTAATCATAGGACTATAGATTGGTTAACAATCTCACACACACACACACATACCTTACACACACACACACACACACACACACACACACATACCACTTCACCAACATATCATTAAGGCCTATTTACAGAAATTCCTTTTACCCAGTACACCATGTCTGGCTATCAAGAAAAATTACAAGGCATACTAAAAAGCAAAGAAAAGGCAGTTTGAAGAGGCAAGACAGCATCAGAACCAAATTCAGATATGTTATACGTAACAGACTAGGAATTTAAACCAACTATGATTAATAACTTAAGGGCACTAACAAATAAGGTATACAACATACAAGAACAGAAAGACAGGAATTCTAAGAAAGAACCAAGAAAATAAATAATAGAGGTCAAAAACACTGTAAACAAAATGAAACACTGCCTTTGATGGGCTTATTGGTAGCCTGGACATGGCTGACGAAAGAATTTCTGAAGTTGATATCTCAATAAAAATCTCCAAAACTGAAAAGCAATGAGGAAAAAACCTGGGTAAAAAAAGAGACTAGTATATCCAATAACAGTAGAACAACTAAAAAGGGTATAATATACATATAATAAGAATACCAAGAGGAGAAAAAAAGAGAAAGAAAGAGAAGAAATATTTGAGGCAGCAATGAATGAGAATTTCCCCAAATTAATTCTGCAAAGACCACACCATAGATCCAGGAAGCTGAAAAAAACACTATGCAGGAGAAATGCCAACAAAACAAAACAAAACAAAACAAAACTACCCCTTGGTGTATCATATTAAAACTACAAACATCAAACATAAAAAATTCTGAAAGAAACCAGAGGGGGAAAATATCTTACCTGTAGAGATGCAAAGACAAGAACTATATCCAACTTCTCAGAAATCATGCAAGCAAGAAGAGAATGGAGTGAAATATTTAAAGTGGGAGAGGGGCGAAATAACACATTAACCTAATTTCTTCAGTACCCTGAGAATTTATCCTTCAAAGTGAAAGAGAAATACTTTCTCAGATAAAAATTGAGGGAATTTGTTGTTAGTAGACCTGCCTTGCAACAAATGTTAATGAAAGTTCTTTTGAGAGAAAGAAATTATATAATACAAAAACACAGATAGATACTCAAAAAGGAAGACCATCAGAAAAAGAATAAGTGAAGGTAAAATAAAATAAGAACTTTTCTTTTTCTTGTTCTTAATTGATCTAACAGGTAACATATCAGGATAATAGCAACAATATGCTCACTTATATATGCTTGTGTGTGTGTGTGTGTATGTGTGTGTGTATGTGTGTGTACACTTCTATATAAATGAAAAGAATGACAGCAATGATACAAGGAATGAGAGGGAAAAATTAGGATTGTTTTGTTATTATAAAGCACTCACCTTACCTGTAAAACCGTATAGTTTATTTGAAAGTAGACTTAGATAAGTTGTAAGTGTAAATTGCAAATTCTACAGCTTTCATCTTAAAAAATGTTTAAAAAAGGATATTTCATATCATAAGAAAGTATAGAAAACTGAATGATAAAAAATTGCTCAAGTAAGGGCACCTGGATGGCTCAGTTGGTTAAATATGGACTTCAGCTCAGGTCATGATCTCACGGTTCATGGATCTATTTAGGTCAATCAGTCAGTTCTTAAATTAGATATAATTGACTCTGGCAATTTTGGTGACAAACCATAACTTTCTTAAAAACATGCAAACAAAAAGTAGTGATCCTAAAATGCATGTAAAATAGCTGTTTGCTTTTGTTTTCTTGCAAATAATTTGTATCGAATCTGAATAATAAATATATAGCCCAGGTGAGTACCCAGAATAATATTTGCAAAGTATTTTGTCAAAAGCAAATAATTTAGAAATGGGCAATGATATCCTCACTCTCACCTAAGAGGCCATCATGACTGAAAAACATACTAGTTACTGTCTTTCTTCTCAATTTTAACTAAAAAAATATAGGCAAATGATCTCAAAGACTGAGTTAGGCCCATACCACAGAGATAGATATTCATAGTTGTTGCTGGTTAAATGGTATTAAAGCTTCTTTGCCCCTGATAAATTCATATCATAATTTTATGAATGTGAGTATATGGAGTGTTTTATATTGTTCAGTTATTCTTTTATTCCAGAACCACATTTATTTATTGCTTTGTTAGATTAAACACAAGATTCTTACTGGATTCTCAATGCAAATTTGTGAGTTAGATTTAACCCTTTTGAAAAAGAACAAGTAGATACAGACACGATCTCAGAATTCCACAGTCTTGTTTTAAGGCCTTCTCTTATCTCTCTAACATACCCATTTCTATCTCAATACATATATTCTTTAATAATTAATAAATTAGTTGTGATAGATGTAATGTACATGAATTCATTTATTTGCACTCTCTTAAAAACTTCAGTATGAATATGAAATAAGGATTTAATGTAGTTAAATGTACTGGTTACTCAGGCATAATTCTTACAGAAAAGGATAGCATTTTTTAACTCTTGAAGAAGAAAAAAGGACAACTCAAACAACTAGATACCAAAGTTTATTATAAGTAAATTTCATGCATCTTTCTCTATGTGTATTATATTTCAAGGCACAGAATGTTAAAAAAAAATCTGGTAGAAAAATTTAGGTAGGCTAATAGTACAAAATTAGTTATTCACAATATATCCAACTATAAATAATGTATATGCCATTTATGATCAATTCTTAAATTCAATAAGTTAATATTGAGTGATTATAAAAATAAAGATGCTGGGAATTTACAAAAACAAATAAAACCCTAATTCTACCTTTAAGAGGTTTCTAATTTAATAGGGGGAAATGTTGATACCAGGCAAAATTCCTGTAGTAAATTATTTTTGGCCTGTAAAATGGCAACTTCATATGGTTCACCTAACATAACAAAAATTTTATGTGGTACAGACAGCAAGAGAAAGGTAAAGTGCTACAGTCATTTAGGAGGTGACTTCAAGGCATAAAATTTCCAAAAGTAAAATTAGAAAGCTGAACCCAGACAAAAGCATATACAATGGTGTGGAAAAAGAAATGTTGTGTTTGAAGAATGGCAGTGACATGCAGTTAAATCAAAATCAAGACCTGAGCTTATAGAATTAGATCATGAATGGTCTCAAATAGTGTTGAATCAATTTCAAGTCTTTCTGTTTTTAATGCTTATTCACTTTTGAGAGAGAGAGATAGAGTGCGCGTGGCAGAGAGAGAGAGAGAGAGAGAGAGAGACTCAGAAGCAGGCTCCAAGCTCGAACTGTCTGCGCAGAACCCAGTGCAGACCTTGAACCCACAAACCACAAGGTCATCACCTGAGCAGGGGTTCAAACCCATGAACCCCGAGATCAAGATCTGAGCCGAAGTCAGAAGCTTAACTGAGCCACCCAGGCACCTGGAATCGGCCTCAATTCTAATGAATGATACTGAAAGCAGTGAGCATTTCTGAGGGAGGAAACAGGATATATGCTTCATGGGGAATATGTGATGGTTGTTGCTGAATGAATTATGGGAGCAAAAACGGAAGTTGAGACCAAGATTCTTGGAATAAGCTAAAGAGACATAAAAAAAAGACTCTGCATTAGAATGATAGAAATGGAAAAGGAAGGATACCAGGACGAGAAGTGCCAGCGTAGAATCAAAGTCGAATGACGTAAAGATTCCAAATTGATGGAAATGGTGGGGAAGGTGGTTTGGAGAGAAAAATAAGTAGTTGAAAAGAATGTGAAATGATCTAAAGACATTCATATGGAGAGGTCTGACATCTAAAATTGTAAATGTGACATTAAAGTGTTTCAGCCTTTTAAGGTATTTCTGATTCCTTTATTTTAAGATGATAATTGACCTTTTATAATATTAGGAGAAGATGTTACATAGAAAGAGAAAAGGGAAAGATTATATGCAGGACTCAGAAGAACTTTTCAAGTAAAGGGAAAAGAATGAATACAAGAAAGGAAGGAAATGTGAGAGTATGTTATCACTGTGGAAGATGAGCACCACAAAGACAGAACAGAGGTCAACATGGTCATATAGGGTTGAAATGTCAAGGTGGGGATGAAGACCTTAGATTTGGCAAGTAGAAAGTTATTAGTTACTTTCAGAAGTTTTATAGAGGTCAATACAAAAGCCAAATATCAAGATACAAATGAGTCAGTGCTAGGGGAAAAATGAAGGGGTTTGAAAAATTCAGTCAGGGGGAGATAGTAGAAAGTTTCCATAGCAGCTCTAGGCCATAAGTAAATTGAAGTCTATTTTAGAATAAAGGGACTAGAAGATTGTAGGGAAAGTGATAGTAGACAGAGGGGAGAATAAATTTGCAAGAGTGTATTTTAGAATAGGAGAAGGGAGTGGATAATTAATAGGATAAATTCCCTGAGGACAAATGAGAGCACAGAGGATTAACTTTGGGTGGGCCAGTCTTGTCTAGTCTATTCCAAGGAATCAGAAGCAGTGAAAAAGATAGAATAAAGGTGAAGTTAAAGATAATGGAAAAGAAGTTGCAGGAACCCTTAAGTATTTCTTAGCACTGTTTCTTTTACTAAGATTGGATAACAATAGTTAGTTCAATTGGGGAAAAGTTTCTGCATTGTAGTCAACCTTCCTGTCTTTAGTGAAAATATTTGGTGGTGATGATTTGAGGAAAAAGTGTTCTGGGGCTTCTCCCAGAGCATTTCCCATAAATGAATCTTATTCTGTTACTTGTAAGGTGATTCTATATGCAAGGTTTTGTATGTTAATGAAGTTTTATCAAAATGCCCCTGAAGTTCTACTGTTACTTATTTAAAGTTCCTCTAACATTTTATTTATATTCTTATCTGACTTGTGGCTTTCTCAGTACACTATATTAGATTTGTAAATATTCTTGCCACCAAACTATAACTTGGAAAATGGTACGAATGTACAATCTACAAAAATGGATGTCAAGACACTTTAGAAAGAAGAATTTTAAGGGTGCCTTTATGGTTCGGTAAGTTAAGTGTCCAATTTCAACTCAGGTCATGATCTTGCTGTTTGTGGGGTCAAGCCCCATGTTGGACTCTGTGCTAAGCCTGGAACCTTTTCAGATTCTGTGTCCTCCTCTCTCTCTGCCCCTTCCCGGCTCTCTCTCTCTCTCATTCTCTCTCTCCCTCAAAAATAAATAAACATTAAACAAAATTTTAGAAAAAGAAAGAAAGAAAACAGAATTTTACATTTGTAACTATTTAAAATTTGTGTACTTGCTTTACAATGACTAAAAGAACTATCAAAGGATAAAATAGAAAAAGATTTTGAGGGACATAAAACACCAGGTTTCCAAAGAATAGCTTGAGATAAGTACCACAATTTCTTAGGGCCTACCCCTGTCATTGTAGTGCTTTCATTGTACATTCAAAACCACAGGTTTTGTGTTTACTATGAGCCAAGTACTTTTCTTCCCACAACAACCTTATAATGTGGGCATCATTGTCCCCAATTTGTAGATGGAGTCACTGGGGCTCTGAAGGATAAATAAATTATCCAAGGCCATTAGCTACAAAACAATGATCCAGCTCTGTGTTTTTATCCCCGATCTAAGTCAACTTTCCTGGAAGGTGCTGCTGTTCCATTTGGGGACACCACATACCATTTTTGAAAGAAGTTTATGATTGATGTTTGCTTTGACATTTTCTAAAGGTCTCTGTAAACCTCAATGAGGATGATTATCAATTCTGCTGCACCTCTCTTGAGTTTTGTGCTTTGTTCCAAGTAAGGTTTAACTTCAAACACTTTATTACCTAATGTGAACACAAATTTTATTATCTCTGCCAGAGTGTTCTCATTCAGCATACACTTTACGATCATGTGCTTATTTATTTGCTTTAAGATATTCTTCAAGGTCATCTTCAGTCTACTCACTTCTTTGTTTGACTTCTCCTTTAATATCTGATAAGCAATAACCAGTTATATAATTTGTATATTCATCACTTGACTAGAGTGAGTGGGAGCCAAATCCATTTAGGATAAGGTGGACTAATGTGAGAAATTTTCATCTATCTTGGGAAAGCAATTTGAAAGAATACCCCTATTTTCCAAAGAAAGAATTACAAATTGCAATATTTAATTTGGTGGCAAAGTGGGTAGCTGTTTTTTTATTCAAACTCATGTGCTTTTTTGAGATATAAAACCCATGAAAGTTGATTTTAAAATGTAGATGTGCATGTTTTATACCATGAAGGAATTTATTTAAGAACGTATGAAAATATCTAGTATGCTTAAGTGTAGGTGTGAGGGATTGACAGCTCAGCAGAGATGAGTGGATGAGAACCTGGAGGTGGAAATGACATTAAAAAAAAAAAAGAAAAGAAATAAAGGAGAACAAAATTGAAACAGAAATAAATGAATCGTTCTGATCTACAAAATATCAAAAATTTATAATGAAAATTTTTTTTAAAAATCTGCATGCACATGAGATACAAGATCCAGTAGCTAGACTGTTATGATCTCTACAAAGGAAATAAAAAAGTGATAGATTGTATATATTAGAGCCACAGTCAAGGGCTACTCACTGAGCTCATTAGGAAAGCAGTTACAAAGCCAACAAAGTTAAAGATGTTAAAGGAAGGGACTTATATCAAATATGAGAAAAAAATTCAAGGATTAACAAAAAAAAAGTACTGCATTTTATGTAGAATAGTGTTTAAGAGCCTGGATTTGGGAATCACAAACTATTCTGTTTTAAGCTCCGTCTGTATTAGTATGAGCATTATGTAATTCTTTGGGTTTTATTCAGCTTCTTTATCTGTTAAATGAGTGTATAATCCAGTTGCAAAGACTAGAGTATAGGTGCTTTGTGAGTCCTAGAGATTAGACATCTTTAATAAACGTCAGCTATCCTCTGAATCAGCGACTAGGCAAATAAATGCTTGTTAGCTTGATCCCTACTGAATGAGCAGCTTGAGACTGAATTGAGTATATTTCTCAGATACATTATTTCTCCCTGGAATTTCCCTCACTTGTAGTAAAGTGTGGTTACTTTCTAAGATGAGTTCCAAGTGCAGTGAACAGGGAGAGAGCAGAGGTATCAATGTATAAAACAAAAAATTAGAAGGCTTACTAGGACCCAGACAACCAATTACATGAGAAGATCTACCGCCCTTTTTACCATGAGGGACGTAGTAAAGAATACTTGAGATTGGCTAGTGACAGGACGTGGGAAATCCCTGGGTAAATTATCAGTGTCCATTGTCTACCTGTAGTCCTAAAGGTGAAAAAGTTAAGTTGCATGGGGAAAACAAACTCACTATTTTAATAAATGGATTGAATGTACTCCCCGTGAGCAGATGTATTATCTAATATTTGAAGGATCTTAAATACCAAATTACTTTAAACTAGATAGCTTGGGATTTCATAGAATAATTATTAAGCAGATCCATGCATGGATACCTCTTTGTTTACGTGCAAACAGATGAGCAATGCTTATAGTTTTAATCACAGAGCCTCTTCTGTGTTCCTGCAGCTGAATGTCAACTTCTCCTTGTTAACCTATAACCAGCACTGTCTTATGGACGTATGTCCAGGAAGACGCCTCTTTAAACAGTTCTCACGTACGCACTGAACTCTTGTTCAGGTTGGTAGTCTTCTCCTGCATGATTCTTAAAACAATCCAGATTCAATTGTCACAATAGTTTCTAATTTCTATTTATCTAGTTTCTTTCTGTATACTGAAAATCTCATTTAACTTTTGAAGAAATAAAACAAAACAAAAAATTTTGCTGCGGAACCCAGGTATTGTTAAAAGTCTTTATAAATACCTAGTTTCTCATATGGAACATGATTCTAAATTCAGATTCTTTGAGAACAAAGCTTCAGCATATGCAGGAATACCTGGTTTTAAAATCATCTCTTTTGTTGCTGGGCGGTCATTTTCCAAATGTAATTCACAATGCATTCATTGCTATTCTGCACCCTTTCCTAAAAGGAATCTACATGGGCCTATCTAATAGATAATTCCACATACTCACAAAAAGGCAAACTTTTTCTTATGTTTTGTGGGTTGGGTTTTTTTTTAATTTCAGTTTTCTAGTTTTCTAGAAATTTTCAGTTTTCTAGTGAGTTCTTTTGTTTGCAAAGGGGTCATAAATGTAATCCCTTGATACTCACCTATAAATACTCAAAACTTCAGTTTGCTGTTATTGGCCAACAAGCAGGCTAGGAGATAAGGAAATGAAGAAGACCCAACCCCATGTAGCTGCTGGATCTCTCCATCACTGACTTCCTTCATCATGTGTTTCTCATTTTCTTATTGAATGAGAAAGCAGATGGTATCTAAGAGAAATTAGTTTTCCAATCAAAAGTGATTAGTTCTACCAAAATCTACATGGTAATGAGCAAAACCATAAACTGTAAGCACAAAAAATTCAGAGGTTTATAGTACTTCACAAATTAGATAATACTCGATGGTGTGCAACCTATTTCATTATTTCAAGTTCAAAACGTGATTGCTTCTGTCACAAATATTTATTTCTCTTCACCATGAATTGGCAATGTAAAATCTTCACACAAAGTGGACAATTATTTGCCAGAAAAAGGCAAACAGCTCCCAGAAAGTGTTTTCTGCATTCATCAAGAATTCCTTAATGAATCCAGGGACTTTCTATCTGTCCTTAGAAAAGAAAGTATTCAGTTCCATGTTCAATTCCAAAAACAAAGAAATAGGAGAGTTACATGCACGGGCACTTCCTTACTGCAGCAAAACAGTGAAACAAACCTCAGCCTCAGACACCACCCATTGCTTCGCCTCTCACCCCGTAAATCTCTTTCTCAATGCTAATTGATTCAGTGATCTCTTTCACTTGTCCTCAAGCTTTCCTAAACTAGATTCCATTGCTTCTTTACATAAGCAGTCTCTACTCTTGCTAAAATACTCACTACATTAGTTTGCTAGGGCTGCCATAATAAAAATACCACAGACTAGGTCGCTTAAACAACAGAAATTTATTTTTTCATTGTTCTAGAAGGTGTCAAAAGGTTTAGTTCCTCCTGAATCTTCTAAGGCTTGCAAATGACTGCAGTCTCACTGCATCCTCACTGGGCTTTCCTCTGTGCTCACACATCCTTGGTATCACTTTTCCTTTTGTTTAATGACACCAGTTAAAACTGGATTAGGGCTTACCTTGAGGGCCTCATTTTAACTTAATCACGTCTTTAAAAGTTCTGTCTCCAAATACAGTCACATTCTGAGGTATTGGGGGTTAGGGTTTCGATATACGAATTTTAGGGGATGCAATCAGAAAATTTGTTCTTCCCCAATGTACCTTATGTCTCTCATTTTCATGTTTTCCTTTCTACCTAGAGCAAAACAATAACAGGCACTTTCTTTTTGAGGTAGTTAAAATTTATTATATTCAAAGTCTAATTGAAGTTGCTGTTATTTCATGAACTCTTCCTAGACCACATCCATGCCAGCAAACAGAAGACCTCTTCTCTGTTCTCAGAGTAAATGCCATCTATTGTGTTCATCCAACAGCCCTACAATAAATATGTTAGCATTGCTTGTTTTCATAATTTTATCTTACTTTCTCCGTTGACATTTTTATTGGATTATACTTTGTTTCCACATAATAATAGTCAATGATCTCGAGTAAATAAAACTTAATAAAACTAGGAAAAATGCCATAACTGCCCAATATTCTATTTTTACATCTGATATTTCCCTATTAAACAGCAATCTCATGGAAACATAAATATTATAAATAATAATAATTATTTTATTATGAACATAAAGAGTTTTCAAATTGCATAAGTACATGCAGAATATGAAAAGTTGCTTTTCCTTTCATTTAAATATTTTAAGCTACTATATATTGGTCAAGCGATCTTTCACTTCTCCCTTTATGAATTTCTAAATTTTAATATGTATGTTTAAAAAGTATTTTTATAAATCTCAATAATTATTTTATTTTATTTGTAATAATTTTATACATTTACTAAAGAGTCACATGGATCCCATTACTGAAATTTAGAGATTCATGAAGATAAGTGAAGGACTGTTTAATCAATTAATGGAAGCTTAAAATATTTAAATGAAAGGAAAGCAACTCTTCAAATTCTTTACGCACTCATACAGTTTGAAACTATATCTTTATGTTCTTCATTTATAAGTTTGTATAGCCAAAACCAAAAAATTATACTGCATTTTATCTTTTCAAAGTATTGGTAGAACTTTAATCTCACTCTCAGTAGAATTTCTATTAGCTTTATCAATTAATGCAAATGTATATGATTTGATGAATGATGAATTTAAAAATACAAGCAACTAGTTAATGAAACCATGCTTCAAAATGAGTGGGTTATGGAAATATGTATTGTTTGACATCATGATCTGAGCCATGGATGTTGGCATTTATTAAGTACTTTCTTTTCTTCAAAGCCTGAAAAATATGTCAGCGAATGATTTCAACTAACAGACATGTTTTGTTTGGAAAGTATATTGCTCACTATTTTTTAAATGTAAATGTATTAGCAAAGATTTATATGAAATCTTTTGAAAAATAACACGACTATCTATTGGAGAGTAGAGAACAAAGTGTGAACTCGCTGAGTCAGTACTAACACCACCACTCCCTGTTCTCTTGAACGTAAATTTGACCTTTCTAACATGTTTCTCTTCATTCAACTCATGTCAGAAGTACTGAAATGAAAACACATGATGTCTATAAGGGTACCAAATTAAAGCGATGGGACAATTTTCAGGCAAATAAATTACTTTGTTTCAGTTACGAATATGAAAAGTGTAGAAATCTGAGACAATTTGTCGTTATTAAAATTAGTGTTCTGTCTCGCTTCCAGCAATCCTTTTGTGTTACTGCAGCTGTTTGTTGAGTTACCAGATCCAAAGGCTCTAGGAAATCCAAGAGTAGTGAATGGACTACACTTTGTAGTCTATAAGAGCAGACTATAATCTATCATGGTAGGTTGTCAGGATATGACACGTTAAACACGAAAATCTCAAAGACCTGCTCTGACAGACAGCCAAGGATGGAGCTGTGTTGGTACTGGGAAATGGACACTTGACAGGAATGTTTTTGTTCACAGTGCTATTCATGTGTTTTAAAATACAGCTTCCTGACATGCAGATCAGATGTTTACAGTTTGGAAACTATAGAACATTTTGCTAGTACAACAAAAATACTGAAGCCAGCAAAACCCATAGTTATATCAGTATACAACTGGGAGCAGAAAAGAGGAAAAGGAGAGGGGGGGGGTTGAAGGTGAAATGAAGAGATACAATTTTAGTTTCTTAGATTTTATATATACGTTGCAAAATTACTGTGAAGTTACTATCACACAGTAGGGTTGACCCCCAAGCCAAACCCATTTTAGCCACCTGCTTCACTTTAATAAAAATTTCAGCACCTCTATTTTAAAATATAACAATTAGTATTTTGATATTATATGCCAATTGTGATGTTTCAATAGAGGATTTATTCTAATACTCTTTGGTTAGCCTAAGTTAGAGAGCCATTCATATCCTTTATAGGACTTCTTTACTAAAAGAAAATGAAGGCAAAAAACAAAAACATGAAACAAAAGCCAAAACCCCAAAACAACAAATCCATACAAACCTTCATGTGAGGAATAAACATCTCTATAAATTCAAATCAATAACACAAGTAATATTGATTTAACCCGTGTTAAAACAAGTGTAGCACAAACATTACCTCTGTTAAAATATTTAGGTAAAATATTTTTTAGAAAGCAATTCTTTTTTTAAAGTTTTTTATATAGTTTATTTATTTTTGAGACAGAGCACAAGTGGGGGAGGGGCAGAGAGAGGGAGACACAGAATCTGAAACAGGCTCCAGGCTCTGAGCTGTCAGCACAGAACCAGACATGGGGCTGGAACCCATGAACTGCGAGATCATGACCTGAGCCGAAGTCGGACGCCCAACCGACTGAGCCACCCAGAAGCCCTGATAGAATATTTTTAAAAGGTACCATATCACTGTGATCCATTAGAAAACTATTCTTGGGAAACATGTGAATATATAAATTTATGAGAACACTCTTCTGTGCTATAGTGAACTCTACCTCCGGCAAGGTAGAGGATTCCATGAGAATATCTTAGCCAAAATCCATCGCTCCATAGCCACTTTCAGTTATAAGAATATTATAGACATTTTAAGTTAAAGTTGTGATTTTAAACCTAAATCAAAATTATTTTCTTCTTCCAGTGCTGACTATGTTGGCTTGTCTATGTAGCTTGGAGGTGGTGTGTATATGTACATATATGTTATGAATGAATGTCCAAGTGAATGTGTGTGAGTGTATGAGTGTACCTGTGTGTGTGCATTCATGATTATCTGTGTGAGTGTGCAAAGTCTGGTGTCTGTTCTTGTCAGTGTATATACTCTTTATCCATAATAATCTTTCTTGTTCTGAAGCCTGCTTTTCTGAAGTAAATGTAGGGGTTCTGACTTTATTTGCTTTGTGTTAGCATGGTATATCTTTCTCCATATTTTTCCTTTAACCTAATTGAGTCTTTATATGTAAAGTGAGTTTTTTTGTAGACAACATACTGTTGGGTTTTTTTTTTTTAAATCAATTCTGACAATCTCTATATTTTAACTGATGTGCTCAGACCATTTACAATTAATGGGATTACTGATATAGTTGGATTAATATCTACTATATTTCAACTGTTTAATATTTGTTGCATTTGCTCTTTGGTTCCTTTTCTTTTTATGTCTTCACTAATTTTAACTGAGAATTTTTTTAAGTTTATTTTTATTCAGTTTGAGAGAAAGATAGAGAGCAAACGGGGGTGGGGGGGGCAGAGAGAGAGGGAGACAGAATCCCAAGCAGGCTCTGCACCATGAGCACAGAGCCCCATGTAAGGCTGGAACTCACAAGCTGTGAGATCATGACCTGAGCTGAAATCAAGAGTTGGACACTTAACCGACTGAACCACCCAGGTGCCCTTTAACTGAGCCCTTTAGATAACTCTACTTCACTTCCCCTTTTAGCATATCAATTACACTTATTTAAAATATTTACTGATGGCTCTGGAGTTTACAATATAGATTTTTAACGAACCTGAGACCACTTTGGAATAGCACCCATTCATCGAAGATGGTCTCAGCATGGCAGGCATTCAAATGCTGCCGCTCTCAGGAGGCTTGTGTCTCACAGCATTAGGAGCCACAGCAGTGATGGTGGACACCTACGTCCAGTAGCACAGAGGATCGATGTGTGAGATCCAAGTTCTACTTAACCTCTTTCACCAACTCTTTCAACTCGCGGTGAAGCCACACATCCTAAAGCCTCCTGCACTTTGGAATCCCTGACTTCAAGGAAATTCCTCTTTGTAATTCAATGCAAAATAATTCAGGCCAAGATGCTTTCTCTGGTGTCATCCTAACTCACAAGAAATTTATGGGTCCTACTATGGAAAACCTAGCTAGACCTAGAAGAAAACTTAAAAATCCATCTTCATAGTTTTAACTTGAATTCTAGCCCAGGAACTCATTTTCCTGTTCTTTCAGGGATCCTACTTGCCTTCACCATCATAATTCCCCAAAGGTGGAGTAAAAAGAGAATTAGCATAAGTGAATTCTTCATCCTTGTGTTCCTCTTTGAAAATTACCTACTGCATATACTGCATATCTCCAATTTCATAGTTGTCACTCATCAGACTACTTTCTTGTTTCGTAAACAGGTAGAAGGTAGGTGAGTTGTGGAGAGTTAAAAAAAAAAAAAAGTCTAGTTAGTTGCCAAAGTTTTCCAGTGCTACTTGGTAGAAACCTGTAAGTAAAAGTAGTTTAGTTATTTATTCATTTATTTCTAAAAGTTTATTTATTTATTTTGAGAGAGAGTGTGTTTGTATGAGCAAGGGAGTGGCAGAGAGAGAGGGAGATAGAATCCCAAACAGGCTCCACACTGGCAGCACGAAGCCTGATACAGGGTTCAATCTTATGAACTGTGAGATCGTGACCTGAGCTAAAATCAAGAGCCAGACATTTAACTGACTGAGTAACCTAGGCACTCTGTAACAGTATTTTTTAATATGGTTAACCTGTAGCCATAAAGTAAATTAATTAAAATATAAAAATCTATGTAAAAAGATCGAAAATGTTACTAATTTCAGAAATCACATTGGGGCTAACTTCCATCTCTGTTTTCCAAGAATTACTAAGAAATCCCTTGTCCCACTTTTCTTCCATTTCATTAATTTGGCAAATCCCCAATTTCTACAAGAATTCAGCTGTCTTCTGCCTGCAGATCTATAGCTGGCTTCTAACTGGTACAGTCCTGAAGAATATCATACAGATTGAAGCCTTTATAATTTCTATGGTTTTACCAAGACTCTCAGAGCAGCCACAGCAAGCTTCTATGCTTCCCTTTTAAACTCTCTGTCTTGTTCTCTATAGCCACTATTTTTAAGTTTTTATTTCTCATAATATTTTGTTTCATCATTCTTTCATTACTCCTATTTTGTTAAACTTGTTTCAGTATCTATCCAGTTATCTAAGCCAGAAAACAGAGTAAAATATTTGATCCATTCTTTTTTTCACCCTTCACATGCAATCAGACATAGATCATTAGATATTTATTACCTTTTCCCCATCTTTACTGAACTCTAATTAACATATAATATTGTTTGAGGTTAAGATGTACGCGATGATTTGATATATATACTTCACAAAATGATTATCACAGTAGGGTTAGCCAATAACTCCATCTCCTCACATAATTACCGTTTCCTCTTTTATGGGGAGAACAATTAGGATTTTCTCTCTTAGCAACTTGCAAATATATAATACAAGGTTGTTATCTATAATCACCATGCTGTGCATTAGATCCTAGAACTTATTTCTCTTATAAGTGGAAATTTGAATCCTTTGACCAATACCTCCCCATTTCCCCCACCCTCCAGCGCTTGGTTCCCACCATTCCAGTCTTTGTTATTATGAGTTTGACTTTTTTATATTGCACACACATATATATATAGAATATCAAACAGTATTTGTCTATCTTTTTTTTTTTAACAAATAGTTTATGGTCAAATTAGTTTCCACATAACACTCAGTGCTCATCCCCAAAGTGCCCTCCTTCATGCCCATCCCCCCTCCCCCCCACATCCATCAGTCCTCAGTTTTTGTCAGCATTCAAGAG